>NC_044918.1:28739990-28767700 GCF_003576645.1 Ipomoea triloba
ATATATATATATATATATATATATATATATATATATATATATATATATATATATATATATATATATATATATATATAAAATATAATATATGACATACACCTACACACATGAATTAATTTTTTGTTTTTATAGGTCGCCGCCTAGACTGCTTAGGTGCTAGGTGCTAGTTTACCGTCCGACTAGCGCCTAGCGCCTACTACAACCATGATTTTTACAAATGTAAACTTGAGATTTTTTCTTAGTTTTCTTCTAGGGGTGTGTTCTCATGGATCCTAAGCATATATATATATATATATATATATATATATATATATATAAAGAGTTGAAGATCAAGTTACTTATGATAAAAATTGCAATACTTATATGAGAAAATGTAATACTTATAAAAAAAATCCAACTCGGTCTCACAAATGAGGACCCGTAAGACAGTCTCATACGAGTATTTGTCTTTGTATTATAATACCAAAAATAGCTTTGCAACAGGTATTATGGGAATCAGGGAATATCAGCCGTATAACTATATATAAAAATTTACAACAGGAAACCGAAGTGATCTATTCTGGTGTCCTTTTTTTATTTTTTTTTTGTGTAAAAAATAAAGATAAACCCCAAAAGCTCAAACCACAAAAATGTAATAATGTAGGCAAATTATTGCGTAGACCATAATATAAAATAACGTCGTTTTGATATTTTAAAAAAATCCTTTCTTCGTGCGCGGTTAGAATAACGAACATTTTTGGGTAAGATAATGTATTTTATGAGTTGGAATAATGTACTTTATGTATTAGAATAATGAAATTTTTAGGGTCAAATAATATATTTTATGAGTTAGAATAATGTAATTTATGTGTTTGAATAATGTATTTTATAGAGTTAGAATAATGAAATTTCTGGGGTAAAAAAAATAATTTTTATGAGTTAGAATAATGTATTTTATGTGTTTTTGGATTGTGGACCACAATCCACGCTATAACAGGGTGTTTGGCTGGGAGGAGGGAATTAGGGTGGAAAAGAATTGTAATTCGGTAGAATTGCAATTCAATGAATAAAGTAGAAATTGAAATTACAGTGTTTGGTATGCAGAAATAGGAGTACAGGGAATTGAAATGTAAGAAGTGACAAAATGACTAAAATGCCCTTATGTTGTGGTAGATGTTGTAGTAATAGTAATAGTAGTAGTAATAATAATAACAACAACAACAATAATAATAATAATAATAATAATAATAATAATAATAATAATAATAATTCTTTCAAAAAATAATAATGATAATAAGTATAATAATAATAATTCATTCAAAAGAATAATAATAATAATAATAATAATAATAATAATTCTTTCAAAAAATAATAATGATAATAAGTATAATAATAATAATTCATTCAAAATAATAATAATAATAATAAGTATAATAATAATAATTCATTCAAAATAATAATAATAATAATAATAATAATAATAATAATAATAATAATTCTTTCAAAATAATAATAATTATAATTATTATTATTTCAAATTAAAAAAAAAAGAAAAAGAGAAAGACAAAGGGTATGGGAGGAGGGGCAAAATTGTCTTTACACCAACAAATTGCCCCTCCTTTCCACCGAATTGCAATTCTGCGGAATTGCAATTCCCTCCAACCAAACACTATAGTTTGGGAATTCACTGAATTGCAATTCCCCCCAAACTACATCCAACCAAACAGGCCATAATAATGATTAAACAATCGTTATATCGTGGACTAGTATAGGGTCCACAATGCATTGCCATTTGTTTGAAGACAACCCATCAGGCTTCAATTAGGGATGACAATAGGGCGGGGTGGATGCGGGTGATATATCACCCGCCCCCGCACCCACATTCCCAACCCACTCCCCGCACCCGCGCCGGTAATGAAATTCCTACCCATCCCCGCCCCCTTGGGGATTTTGCGGGTGCGGGTAATACCCAACCCGCAACTCTAATTATTAATATTACACTTAAATCTAATAAAAAATTTATACTACAATTCTAATTATCACATGGATTCTTTTTAGAAGTTTCAACATAACTCTAAAATTTAATAAGACTCAATAATGTTAGTCTTTAATTGAAACTAAAATTGTATTGGTAGTATAGTTGTATTAAGCGTTTGCTCATTATGTTATTTATGATGTTCCATTTCAATATTCATTATTAACAAAAAAATAAGACAATGAGACGATAATTCAATTGAATCTTGGAGGCACTAGCTCATAAAGAAGTTTAATTCATTATGCATTTTGAATTATAAAAGATACATAAGTTTATATAGTAAACTAATATTGTACAAATAATGCAAGTGAGTTGTGTGTGTGTGTGTGTGTGTGTCTCTCTCTCTCTCTCTCTATATATATATATATATATATAGCGGGTGCGGGGTGGGGATACCTCCCCCGCACCCGCCCCCATACCCGCGCGGGTTTACAAAATTCCCCCCATCCCCGCACCCATTACTCAAATTGTGCGGGTATTTTAAAACCTGTAGGGGCGGGGATGCGGGGAACCCATAGGGTGCGGGTATAATTGCCATCCCTAGCTTCAATAGTGGTTGGAGTTTTTAGCAAAAATAGCACGGGATAAATTTTATAATTATGACAAATTTTTAAATTTGCAATATTTATACAAATGATCTCATTCATTTTCTTTTATTTCTTAGCAACCATTCACTCTTTATCTACCGAAATAGATAAATTAGATTAATCCTCATTTTTTACATGAGAGTCTATTCTCACGTGAACTCTCCCCTATATATATGTGTGTGTGTGTGGCCTAGTTCTGGTGTAGAAGCCTCCTAAAGTGCAGACGTGGGCCGTTAGGTGAGCTTATCATATCACCGGCTAGAAATCAATAAAAGAGAAAAAAAATGATGTGACATTTTAGTAATTTCAATGATATGATGGTGCATTTAGATGAGTTTGGTGGTGCATTTAAATATGCTTGATGGTGAGTTTGGTGGTGCATTTAAATATGCTTGATGGTGCTTTGTCATAGCATTCCCATGTACACAATAGATCAACAGTTAGTGTACCATAGACCAGCACTTAGTACAACACAAAAATATACTTAGTGTAGAAAATTACAAATATGCCGCTACAATTTTTTCTTATTTTTATTGATTTTTTAACATTAATCTGCGCTCATCTAGTGGTCTAGATCTGTCTGTACCTAGTGAGGCTGTCGCATCGTATTATCTGAGGGTTAATCAAAGAAAACAAACCTACACCATATCTTGAAATCTAGTAGGAATATTTGTCTGTAGTGAATGATTGTGCCTGAGGACTCAAAAGCAGACATTGGAAGCTTAATATAAGAGCACCATGTTTTATCTTGATATGGCATCCACTTTCTCCTACCACACACCCTTTTCAAAGTACAATTGCCCCCATAGTAGCATATCAAATCCCACTATTATTATTGTGTGATTGACAATTGCTTGACTAATTAATTTGTTGTGACAAAGATAAATCATATTAAATGTAATCATTGCAAGGAAAGAAGTGTCACACATTCATGTGTATTCTTGAATTTCAACAATTTCAATCCTCACATATTAGCGGCGTAAATATCTTTTAATCCATTCAAGTAAATAGCGTAACTTTGGGGGAAGTAAATAACATAACTTAATAGTTTAATTGCCTAAATCGTAATTCATAATTCTATTCTGTATGTTATTTTAAATTTAATAATGACATCTTAAGTTGATTTCACTAAAAGATTGCTTTAAAAACAATGTTGCCCATGTTAAATTCGAATTTATTATTTGACTTGTATTTTAATAATTGTAATTAATTGAGAAACTACCAAATCAATGTTCAAACTAGTAACAATAGTTCAATTAAAACATTGAACTAAATTTTTTTTTTTTAAATCAATTAAACTTTTAAACTTATAGATAAAGTGTAATAGATCATTGACATGTAAAAAGTTCAATTAACACTTCTAGCTGGTTACTATTGGGTAACTTGATAACTAGACATGTCATGCGACTTTTAGGTGAATTAGCGATAAAATGTGTATTTTTAGAAATAGGCACATGACATGTCTAATAAGCAAGTTACTTGACGGTAACCTATTAAAACCGTCAATTGCACTTTTTCAAAACTCTAAGTATGTTCACAATTTCAAAAATTTATATTCACAATTTCATAACTCTATATTCAATAGTATTACACAATTTTTGAATCTATATAACCAAATTGTGAATATAGAGTTCAAAAATTGTGAAATTGAGTAATGTAATTTTTCATATTGGGTTCTAAAATTGTGAACATAGACATGGGTCCACCTTGCAAGGTGCACCTAGGTCCATAGCATAATTTGCCTACAAATTGTGATGGATAGTATACTGGGCCTAGGCCACATGGATCGGCCCAAGAAAGTAACAAGATCAAGAAAGCCCAAGAATGAATGAACAACTTATGTCTATTCATAGATCAATATGATTGAGCTTATTATTCATAATGTAATAAGGATTTGGGCTTATTATATGTAGTAGAAATAGGGTTTATTATCCCAATGTAACAATGACTCTCAATATAAGACAATCTAGTATTCTTAAGTCCACAAAAAACTTGTTTAACATGATACAAAGTATGCCAAGCACCTTGTACTCAGATAGCATATAACGGCTCAAAATTTGTTTTTTTTTTTTTTCTTTCTTTCCTTTCTCCCCTCCAACTCACCCTCTCTCTCCTTCATCAAAGCAACAAAAACAAAAATCCAAAAACCACGATTGGTAATGCTCTTAGGAATGTTTGACTTTTACATTTTTATTTTCTTTCTTTTCATATTTAATTTGTAAGGAAAATTATGTAGTTTCAAATGAACCCATCAACCCATCCAAGTTTAATTAAATATGGCGTTTCACAAATATGAAAAGTCGCATATATAGGAAATTGAAATCAACTTAAATCCTTACGAATAGACATATTTCATTGCTTGCATTCGCCTTTTATTCTTAGAAATAGCATTTTTAGAAATGAGTTATTTCTTTTGTAAAGGGAATAGTCATTTTTTGCGACTCCGATATTAATTATTCCAAAGTACTTCAAAATCGGGAATAACTTTTGTATTATACACTAAAAATAACCTTTACTAAGTCTATATATATATATATATATATATATACACACACTAGTTTTTTCACGCGCATTGCGCGAATGTGAGATAATGCCCAATGTTTTATATCAATGGAAGATTGTAATCATTGTATAGGAGACGTTCATGCATATGTAATTGAATTTTGAATTTGTTTATTTAAATTGGTAATTAAAAGTTTATGAATGCAAATACGGAGTAATATACGAGAGATTGATTATAATTGTCACTAATATAAATGTTTGCAATTTTGTAAAAACGTTAATCTAAATACTTAGTCTATAAATGATAGTATAAATAAATACTATTTTTTCGTTTGAATATATTTATCTAAGTCTTTTTAATTCTCTTTCAGGTAGCATTGTCATTGTCTTTATCTTCAATAGTTGTTTTTTTTTATTAATTTATTTATTGGTATTTGGTAATGTGTCATGTGCAATTAAGTTATTGTGGTAGGGTAGAGGGCAGTGTCATGCAATGAGATTATGATGTAGAAAAATGTGGATTTGTCTCATTGTGTTTGTATATATGACTGAGATCTTAGTTGTACTATGAACTCTTGATCTTGCAAGCGCCTATTGATATTTGGCAGTGGTAGTTTCCCCCCTATATGTTTAATATGTTATGAGATATGTGTCGTACATTCTCATGTGATAGTATTGAACAAAATATTTATATTTATTATATTTGTAGAAGGTTAGTGAGTAGTACATTTTGTTCTAGTTTCATAACTTGTTTACTTGATAGTAACAATAATAACTTTGCAAGTAGTCCGAATACTGATGCTACAATATGTCTAGTTTCATCAACAGTTTGTACTCCCATTTTGCACATGTTTATTTTGAAGTTCATATTTTTGAAATTAGTATGAATGAGTGTAGTACTTGATTTTGTGTGTGTGTGTGTTTTTTTTAGTAATTTTTTTTTTGTTGATTTGATACTTTTCTTGGAGTATCCACGACTGTCTTTTCATCACAATGCATACAGTTAAATAGTTTGCCACCTTGTACATAAACATTTTTAAATAGTTGCTACATCCTATATACCAATTATTTTTGTTAAGATTGATGCTGATTTTGTCTTTAATCCAAGCAAGTTGATTGTATAAAATGAAATGAATTGTAAATTTATATTAGTTCTAATATATTTAAAGAATGCACCATAAGTATTTTACATACAAGATTAATGAATGCTGCAACGATAGCTATTTTTGAAATTTATTTATTTTCGGAATTTGAAAGATTGATTCTAGCAATATTGTAGTTTCGGCATCTTTTCAATGCATTAAGTGTGCCACAATGTTCTATTGCCCTACATTGATATTTTTAATAATGAGTTTTAAATCAATTTATTGGGTTATATGAATGTCTTCTTTGTCAACAAATCATCCCTAAGTAGTTAATATGATTGGTTTCACATTTTTTTTTCTATGTTATTAACATAATACTTGGTAAATAAATATATGACATTATTTTGTATTATATCTTTGATATTTAATTACAAGATAGTGCAAAAAAGAAAATAATAAACAATGTAATGAATATAATTAATTAATAACTTTGATGGTAATGAATCTTTGCATTATAGAAAATATAGACAATATAACTAATGAAATTATATCTCTTTTTAATTTTGTTGATAATGAATACTTTATTTTTTAATAAAGGTATTGTAGACATCGAATTATAAATTAAAAAATGTATATGTATTTTTTTTTGTTCTGACTACTAATTTATTTAATTGTAATAATAGTAATAAAGTGGGGTATTTACTTTTGAATAATATACTCTAACATATTTGTAATATACTCAACAATATGCTAACTTTGTTTGGGATGAGGTTTGAACCTAAGACTTTTCTTATAGAAATTAATGGGTAAGTTAAAAGTTAACGGAATACTAACGGAGAAGAAAAAATTTAACGGAAAATTTAACTAATAATCATATAATTAAGGATAAATTAGGAAATCTCAAGGAAAAATATAAATTTAAACAATCTGAACCATTCATTTGATTTAATAATTTCAACGTCATTTTTTCTACCTATTATATATAGGCCTAACTTTCTTTACCTCTTATATATATATATATATATATATATATATATATATATATATATATATATATATATATAATTCTACTCATATGAGAACTAATCTTTAGGTGAGAACGTGTGGACAAATCAAAATCATTGATCTGCAAGATCTGATCGATGGAAAATCAAGTAAAAAATGAGTGGAGTTATTTTAATAAATATTATAAATTTTAAAAATGAGCATGGTCTTTGACATAAATATTACAAAGTTTTGTTTATTTTGAACCGTTAGATTTACTAGATCAGTGGTTTGAATTTGTCAGCAATTTCTCACTTGATTAGGGACCTATATATATATATATGTTCAGGTGTGTCCGCCCCTTAACGTGCGATCAGTGCGACCTCACCACTATGCATACAAATATACACCACTCAATAAAAGCAACTAAGTTGGTCAAGCTGTTGATTCTTGTTACTTCCTTGTGATCCTTTATCAGCTAGGGTCACAAGGTATGGTTTATCCTGTCCCGATCTTCTGATAATAACCAATTGATTTATCCTATATCACAATTTAAATATTTACCCAATTAATTTTTTAGTTTTTTATTTTTTGGATTTTTCTTTTCGTCTTATTGTTGTTGTCTAAGACATAAAAATGAGTCAAATGACCAAGGAATAAGTGAAGAGGACGGCGAATCTTATACTTTTGGAACAATATATATAAGTTGTCTTTCACTTTCATTGCCTATGTTGCAACCATAATAACCAAAGAGAAACACACACACACTCAATAATATATGTTTCCACCACTACTATATGTTAGTGCCTTAATTAGTGGTTTGTTTTTATTACCACCTTTTTGTTTTGTATATGCTTATGTCATGGCCATATTATATTGCATGTTGGTTCATCATTTTTCTACGCTTTGTATTTTATGTGACACCAATGAAACCCCAATCATTTACGGAGTACTAATAATTAACCGATTGTTTAATTAGTAAAAACTCAATGATTTTATTAAAACATTAATTAAAATTTTAATTAGTTAATCATTTATCATAGATGCTTTTATTGGTAAATTTATTGCTTATACGTTACTTTTACAATGATTAGTTTATGAAATAATTAAGTCACAAATGAATCAATGTTATTAAAATTAAAATAAACATATTTTATTGTTTGATTTAACTTTTTTATTCTTGTGAATGTTATTTTTTCAAATAAACTATTCCCTTTATAGGGAGATAACTAGCCATTCCGAAAGAAAGGGAGCCTGCATGTGTGTATATTTATGTAGAATCAAAACTATCAATACTCTTGAGCGTCGGCCAGGTGGGTCGAGTTTATGCCCTACGTGATTCGAGACATGACGTTGTGACTTACCATGAAGGGATGTGGTTAAATGGTTAATGTACACCTACTCATCATCAATTGGTTTTAAATAGGATATGACATCCAGATAGTCAAGGGTTAAGCGCTGGCGTGCTTGACTACAACATCTCATCTCTTAAGAGAGGTCAAGAATTCAAAATACCATCTCATATGAAAAAATTAATATGGCCAACACTTTGTATCTTAATTGGGGCGGCTCAGTGCAAATAGATATTAGTTTGAGTAGTGCCTCTTAATTAGGACGAAGCGGTGTAAATGTGAATTAATCTGAATATAATATGTGCTTAAAGATACTTCCTATAGTTAAAACTTTTTCAGAGGTGTTCTAACAAGAATAATAATTAGAAGACCATAAAAAATTATTAGTTTTCATTGGTAAAAATGGACTTGTAGAAAATCTCTGCAGCCTCAATTAATGAGTGAGACGAGCGTTGGGTTCAGCTATGGGACATTAGTAGCCACAAATAAATTGTTACTAGAAGTAAAAGGCACTTTAAGAAATTAAATAACATTATATTCTTTTTACCCACACCATGACAAATCAATTGAACTAAGACTACATTATATTAACCATATTGCTTTTTAAATTATATATCCACCCACTCATCATATATAATCTCTTAGCTTGCACCACCATAATCTTTGGTGCTAAAGTCTTGCAATTTGATTGGTGGAAAATTGTTCCATTTAATTGGTTAAGATTATCACTGTTTAGTGCAAATGGTTATCAAAATATGTAGCACTGACTTTATTTCACAAAAGCTCCAATGAAATTGATTAATACCTAAATTAATTTGAGGTGATTGTTACTTTTTAACGTTTTTAATTTCGATTTTTTTAACCCTCATGATTCTTTACAAGTTCTATACTTTCTCAGTTTTTTTAGCCTAAAGAATCAATGTCCTATCACCGGATCTGATCTTGTAACCACTCATTTGGAATAGTACCAGAGGTGTGATCACACTACATATATAGTAGTCGGCCTAACTTTGGTATTTTAAAAGCTTAATTCTCAAATAAACTTAGAGTTTTGCTTAAAGTGGGAAACGCCGTGTCATTAATCAAACTATTTAGTGTTTGCTTTTTTCCCCAAAAACAAAAGTATAGCCGTGCAGTGGTTAATCAATTAGCTATTTGGTTTAATAAGAGAGAGGCCTAAGTTCAAGGTTGAGGTTTGAAATCTAATTAATAGTCATTTTAGTTAATTTTTATTTGTGGTACGTATAATTTTCCGTTATTAGGGGATTATTGTAATTGATTGGTAGTGGGTTGGTGATATACATATGTGGTTGTAATTATACTAGTATTTTCGCCCGTGCGTTGCACGGAATGAATTTGTTATAATATTTTAAGAATATTTGGATCGATATACAATTATATAAATTATAACATCGAATATTATATAGCGCAATTGATGAAATTTGTTAGATTGATTATGTTTTTTGATGTTTTCTTTGCTTGAATTAGAGCAAATAATTGTCCAATTACCCGTGTGATTCACGGATAAATTTTTTTATTATTTATTTAGATAATAAAATTAAAGATAAAATATTTTAAAAAATCTAATATTGAACATGTACATTTATTTGATTATAAGATTAGTGCAAAAATATCACTCAATTAATTGAATAATATATGACTTGTTTGTTTACAATTATCTTAAAAAGATCGATATTTAATACTCCGTATAACTTAAGTAATTATATTATTACAAAAATAAATATGGAAAATGAGAAATACTTTAACTTTAATTATTACGGAATATAAAAATAAATTGAACCATCAATATTTAACTTAATTACCATAATAATTCTTGTATGTAATGGTCGGTTGACAGTCTAGGGATGATTCTTGGGATTTGATCTTTTGCTGTTGTTCTCTTTCTTCTTCTGGGGGAGATATGGTGGCACACCACAGATTCATGATGCTGAAGTTTTGTTTGGTTCTCCTCAGTGTCTTCTCAGTCCAAGAATCTGCAGCAGGTTATATTTTGTGTTTTATATGCTGCTGTTTACTTGTAATTTCCTTGAATATTGCATAAAATCCCAGCTTTTTCTGGTTTCTTAGCTTGAATTTCACAGTTTTTTGAGTAATTGAGAATATGGGATCTTGAATTTGAAGGCTTTTTCATTATATTACATGATAATGGATTTACATCGCAAAGGGCATTTGAGATAAGTCTATGATACACAAAAAAAAGTGTTCTATTACTATTGTTGTTATTTTGGACTAAAGAATGTAGTAAATACTTTGTTTTTTTCTGCATTATTTAGCATATTCATTCTCTCAAAATAATCTTAATATGACGGAAAATTGGATAATAGCTTCATATTTTATTACTTGGAAAATAGTTAAGTTTGACCATAATTCTAATTTTTCAATGGAAAATGATAACCTATAAATTTTTTGAATACTGGTGATGGACAATGAAATTTTTTTTTATTTTTTTATTTTGTAAATAAATAGGCATATAGTTTTTTTTTTTAAATGCATGTTACAAAAAGTTTATTCAAAATAACACATTTGAAAATTTATTAAGGGCCATTTAAAACATAGAATGCCTGTCAATAAATGATTTAATTAGGTTGTCAAATTCACATTACTCTAAGAACTTGCAGTAATTTTTCATCATGCTAATCTGGCTTATCTGTCACTTTGCTGCAAATCCAAATTGTTATTCAGTCATATCAGTAGTTTGGCAGCCTTGTCATTGCTCTCTGAACTATGAAAGTCGTATAGAACTAAGCCAAGGTGTGGACATGATTAATGCTGAGAGAAAATGATTTTTCCTTTTAACATAATAATTTGCTCAAGTTCTAGAATCAGAAGATAATTTAACCATTTCTTTATGTTCATTTTGAGTAATTTGGATTTCAGCTCCTTGAGGATTTGTGGAAGTAGTCTCAATGAGTCTATGGGTGAAATTTATTCTTCTATAAAAAAAACATTTTAATACTTTGAATCAATTACAACGGTAAGTAATGTGTACTTGTTTAGAAAATATAAACAGTACTACATGCTCTTGATAAGCAACTGGAATTACATTCATCTTCCCCAACTATTCACAGAATCACACCTGAAATTTTATTTTAGCAGAAATTATGTTTTGTATACCTTGATAAGCACGAGATTCGATTCACATTCATTTCCCCCAACTATTCAGACCTCAAATATTATGATCTGCAAAATTTTCTTCCTTTATTTACCTAGAAAAATTATGTATATGATTCAACTCCTTTTCCCCTTTACCTTACACTTGAGTTGAGTCTGGATTTGTACATGCATAATTTTTTCCCCACATTTCATTTCAGCTCCTTTTTCCCTGTGTTTTTTCTTTTCTTTCCTTTCCCTGCGTTTTAACCCCCTCATTGGCAGTAGTGAAATTTTAGCTGTTTTAACCTTATAATGAAACTTCAAAATAGAAAATGATACCACATCACAAAAAATTACATTCTCATAGCCTGCAAAATACGTAGTATAAAATACCACTGACTTCTGTCTTAATTTCTCAAGTTCAGATTGAACATCTTTTAGGGCTTTTGATGATTTAACAATTGGAACTGTTGGAGGATACAATACAACCGAAGCTACCAGAGAAGAGTAGAGGGGTACATGCGTCTTTTATATTGCCTTTAGTTGTAACCATCCGCTTCATCTTCCTTGTATATATTCTCCATTGTTTAGTTCTGTACAACCATCTCTTCACTCTGTAATCTTCACTACTCATCAATACAACAGTTTCTATTTTTCATTTTCCATTGCTTTACTGCTAACAAATCCAACAAACTCCTGCAACAAACTTCAGGTTTTTACTCGGAATCTCCAAAGTTTTCATATATTCCTCATTTACGTAGAGAAAAACAATTTACAAATAGAAATAATATAGCAATTGGAAAAACATCATTGTAGATTTGAAAAGTGAATAATCTAGCAGAATGTAATAACATCCACTTTGACACATTAAATTCATTAGGAGGATGACAGGGAAGGAATGAAGAAATAATTGAGTATTAAATACATGAAAGAAAGGCATCATATATGTATAACATCCACTTTGACACATTAAATGCATTGTGTTTTTTGTTTTAACTTTGGTTCGTGTTTCATGTTAATCACCTTGATTCTGCAATTATTTGGGTTCATGTCCTTTACCTCACACTACTGTAGGACAGTGATGTTGACATTTCAAGAGATACGCATACTGCTTTAGAACCATCTTCAAAGCATCACAGTAGGTGTTCCCCCATGCCTTCAGCTGAAAAGGTGTATGCTGACAAAAATGGTTCAAGAGGAAGAAACAGGTCAGACATGGATGAAGTGACAGAAGTGTATGCCAATAGTTATCATACTCAGGGTATGCTTTCCATGCTATAGCAAATATTTATCATATGTTAATTGTTTGTACGTTCATTTTCCTTTTCTTTGTCATCTTGTTGGTCAGTAATTGCATTTCTTTTATGTGAATTTTCTTTTTTGTCAAAGCACAGGTGCTAATGTCCTGGCTATTTTATGCTTGGAGAGAAATGAGTAATCTTTCTAGAGAAATGAATAACGGGAGAAATAGAAAAATTGGAATACTTGTTTACTGCAGAAAATTATTTGAAAAGAGGTATAGGTACCTAGATTTTAAATATAATTAAATTATTAGAATAACAATTAGGAGAAATTTACCTAGAAGTCTTGGAATAAGCATGTTGATATTCCATGGCCAAATAAGAATGCAT
This sequence comes from Ipomoea triloba, assembly GCF_003576645.1. Lineage (NCBI taxonomy): Eukaryota > Viridiplantae > Streptophyta > Magnoliopsida > Solanales > Convolvulaceae > Ipomoea > Ipomoea triloba. Next base: position 28,753,260 of record NC_044918.1, read on the forward strand.
CAAGTGGAGTCTTATAGAGTTTTTTCTCATCTTGGGATAAGTTGGAGGGAGAGACGAAAACAGACTCCATTAGTGAACAATAAGGAGAAATAGCAGAGAATAAAAGAAAATAATGGATGGTAGCATTGTTCAGGATTATAAGAGTATTTATAGTGCAGATTAGGTGGCTGGTTATGGAGCATTATTATTTGAAGAAATAATGATGATTTTGTGGCAGATTATAGAGAAAGTTCGATGTACAATTGCAATTGCAGAATATGGCCAATTATGAATTGATTTATGGAGCGGTTTATTTGCAATTGCAGAATATGGCCAATTATGGATGGAAAATCTTCCTTAATGATTAATATTAAAATAAGGCTAAATTATCAGTAATTGATTCTATTCTATTTTTTTATGCAAAATCTTCCTTAAAGATTTACGTGTAGACTAACATTTCCTTAAAGATTCATTTCCTTATATTCCTTTACTGATTCATATCCATTTTTCCATTTTTTAGAGTCTACGGCTTCAAGGGCTAACATTTCCTTCCATACTTTTCCATTTTTCCATATTTATATTAATTGTTTGAATTGTATTCCCATAGCTATTTCAACGTTTCTTACCAATTCCATAAATATTATATTCCCATAGCTATTTCAACATTTCATGTATTAACATATTCTTACCAATTATAATTAAAAGATATTATTTAATTTTTTATATAACATTTTCTTACCAATTAGACTTTATTAATTATTTTACTAATAAATTATGTAATTAATATTGCCAAAAGTTTGAGCGGGAAAATTTAGGAGGATATTATTTTTATATATAGTATAGATTAGTGTAATCATCAAGTTGAATACCGGTGTAAATTACATTGGCCTAGCACACTTGGTAGATCAATCATTATACAGCTGTGTGGACCATCATATTATATCAAATAATGTACATTCAGTACATAAATAATATATTTTTAGTATATTAAAAATATACATTGTATTCAGTGAAAGTACACTATTTAAGTATTAGAAATACATTACTTTATATAATGTATATTCATTACACGAATAATGTACTTTTAATATATTAAAAATGCAATTTTTGTTATGGTCCACGCAGCACTGTGTGGACCATAATTTGCCCTTGGCAGATATGAATACGTGGACGACAATTCAGAAACTCCATTTGGAGACTTTTAAAATATTATTTGTCAAATTGGTTCGAAAAAGTAATTAAGAGATATAATTATCTATTGAGTTCCCATATTTAGAAATGTTGGGTCGGGATAATTAACGCTAACATATTGAGAATTGTAATATTTCTCATCTTATATGGAAGAAAAGATTTATAGCAATTACTTTGCAATTAGCTGGTAATGATTTATAAGTAATTGTAATTGTATTATACTCATCGAATTGATAATTATAATAATACTGACGGTATAGGTTTTTTTCTTTAAAAAAAATGGTTTGTACTTAATATTAATATAATAATATACAAATGACTTTGATTATATTGATGTATTCATCAAGTTTTTTTTTTTTTTAAAGGCAATTATGAGGTGTTTGGTAAATAGTTGTTAACTGATAGCCGGTAGTTGATTGTGTTAGTAAATTTGACTAGTTGATAGCATTAGCTAATTGTAGAAAGATGTTTGATAAATAGTTGTTAGCTTATATATATAGTTGATTACATACAAAATGATTTTCTCAAAAAACTTATCGAAAAAGCTATTTTGAACATCTCTTTTTAGTGTTTTGGAGCAATAAGCTGTTACAAAAAACTAATTAATCAAACACTCATATTGGTTATTTAATCAAGTCACAGAGCTAATAATAGTAATCAAACAATCTAAAATTATGGCAAATTATTGCATGGACCATGGTTAGTCCATGCAATAATGATTGAAAATTAGTTGATAAGCTAACTATTTTACCAAACAGGACGAAGAAAAAGAAATTAATCTAGTTACTATATTATTCAACAAAGCACACATTCCTCCTTTTGGTTACTTTATTGTTAGTATATTAGGCAGTTACCCAAAGTATTAACGATGACAAGGGGTTGGCACCTTTAACTTTATTGTTGGTGGTATATTAGGCAGTTATCCAAAACATTATATATTCCCAGGTCCCAACTACATATCTTCAAACATTACATTATCTTTAAGTATATTCTACTTTTGAGCAATAAGTGTGGGTGTACAAATTAAAGCTAAGTTCATTGTGCATATATCAGGGGGATTATTCAAGTGAGTAAACAATGATTGAAAGTATATTTAGGGGTGAGATTGTCGTTCTCAAAAGATTAACGATAGATGTAGAGCTTATGTATCTCAAACACAAGGTACACAATCTTCTTGTGGAATTCTAACCCTCAACAAAAATTGGTTGATGCTAATGGTTTTATTAGGACTGGGTCCACCATAAACCGGGTATAGAAGTATATAATAGGGGTAGGAAGAAAGTAGTTTTATTACCGGGGCGCTAGGCCCAAAAGAGCTTGTACAAAGCCTGAGATATTGGCCCAAAACGGTGGCCCAAAGAATACATAAATAATAAATACTGTAGCCTTAAGCGATTGAATAGGGCCCAAAATGGCGGTCCGAATAATAAATAAAATAAAACTAAATATGTTATCAACAAGACTCGAACCCTGGCACACCCACGAGAGAGAAAAGATCTAGACCACTTGACCAGAGATGAGGTAGTGTCTTGAGTGATGATTTAACACACCACAGCCCCCTTTTATACTGTTCCAAGAGCAACCTGCACCACACATGTGTCCCTGAACCCCCTCCTCGTCATGTGCACACCCCCACCGGGCACCCCTTGCCCTGCATGCACGCCTGTCATGCACACACCCCCGCCGATTACCTCGTGCACGCCATGCACGCCCGGCTACCACACCTCGTGCCACCATGTACCAGCAACCACCATGCACCCAGCTAGTCGACCCCCATACGGCTTCATCACCCTCCTAGTGCTTACCCCATGCCTCAAGTCCTGGCTCGATCCAATATCCCCTGCCTGCTTGCTTCCATGCATGTCGCCCACGTTACATGTCTTCGTAGCCCAACAAGATTCGGGCCCTACCCATTTCCTTCACCACCGGCACTTGGGCCAAGGCTTATCCAATAAAATGGGCCTTAGGGTCCCATGACCCATCATAAGTCACCTATTTTCTTTGGTTGTCTTTGACGAGCAAAGAGAGTATAGTCACTCTCGGCCTTCTACACACATTGACTCTCATCACTCCCAACTTAAAAAGTTAACATCCCTTCATATAGCTTGGTTCTTGGACTATGCCACCTTCTTTGCATGCGGTTCGTCAAAGAAGATTTCGCTCCTATACCTTCCCTGTAAAAAAAGAAAAATAGATTTTTTTTGCTGGAGGCGTGATGCCTCGCTGAGCCGCCTTCCCTACATGCGGGCCCAAAAGAGATGATTATCGGTTGCCTTCCCTACATGCAGGCCGATAAGCTGCCTTCCCCACATTCAGGTTCCTTGGGCCGCCATTCCTCCATGCAAGCCCGTATGAATCTTTGTTTGTTTGTTTGTTTTTTTGTCTTTTGTTTTTTTGTTTAAGGCGCGATGCCTCGCTGGGCCGCCTTCCTTACCTGCGGGCCCAGAAGAGATGATTATCGACCGCCTTCCCACCATGCAGGCCTATGAGCCACCTTCCCTACATGCAGGCTCCTTGGGCCGCCTTCCCTCCATGCAGGCCCGTATGATGATTTTTAATTATTTTTTAGGCGTGATGCTTTGCTTGGCCGTCTTCCCTGCTTGAGGGCCCAGGACAAGAACTGCAAAAGATTATTTATTTATAATAAATGCTTTTCTCAAATGGGGCTAATCAATTATTGATCACTTCCTTTTCCCTGCTGCATCTTGAGCATGGTATCCTTCTCTTCTTAGAGATTCAGATGTTGATCCAGCATTTCATTTCCTCCATATGTTCCCTTTTGCTATTTTTTCCCAATCGATGAAGCCATTTAGCTCCCCCGACTGAACAAGAAATTCAATATCTCACTTTAAAGTGTGACACTCATCTGTGTCATGGCCATGCCGCTTGTGGAGCCGACAGTATTTTGACTTATCGACTCCGTGAATGTTCGTGGTAGATGGTCGAGGAAACTACACCAATTGTATTCCTCGGCATAGGCTAGCTCCTCACTTGGTTGCGCTGTCAATGGCAACAAATGTCTTGGTGCCGTTAACATAGGTGTGAATAACCTTGGAGTCCTATTTGGGGTCGGTGACCTTGCCCGCAAGGCAATCCGATTCTGTTTCAGGTGGCGTTTTACTGGTTGTTCTGGCACCTTCTTATTTGGTTCGGGAGTTTCTTCTATCCAGGGTCTTTTAGAAGACCCATCTTCTTCATTTCTTTTAATCTGATTCGCTTCTTTGACTTCCGCGTAACGGTCTGCCTTGGCCATGTGAAAAACTTAGTACTTGCATGGAGAATTCTTGCCATGGAGATTCGCAGGGATAGAGGTGCAAGGAGTTGTGGCTAACTCAACAGAGTTATATTGAGAAGGTCATTGAAAGGTATGGGATGAGTAAGTCTAAATTTGTAACCCCTCGGTTTTTCCGACAAAGTTAAGGTTCTAGAATATAGATATAAATTTTTTTAAGCTATGACATTTAAGAGAAGGTCTCTCGGTGATCGAAAGAATTTTTTTCTAGTCATTAATAAGCTGCGATCTACGTACCGGTCACGAACCGTAAAATTCTTAGGGATGTATATTCAGTTCGAATTTTCCTAGGAATTGGATTATTAAGTATGATACGATTAAGCCTGAACTTCTAGTTAGTTCAAGAAAATTTTAAACGGACTGTAAGGAGGTAAAATTGTTACGAACCTCGTACCTATATTTCGCGAGATACCGAAAAATTCCCAATTTTGGTGATTAGCGATGGGATTATTTTTAGGATAATTTTGGTGTTAGAATTTTCCCGAATTAAGTTATAATCCTCCGAGCTTTCATCTGATTTAACCATAAACTGGCCAAATAAATTGTGATCTTCCTAGAGACTCCATAGGGTGATGACATGTGGCAACCAAATCTAGCCTAAGATTGATCATTTAATGCTAGCATTAATGAGGTATGGTGCAATTGCACTTGATTTCTTAGTCTTCAAGCTAGAGCTCACATCATCATCTCTCTCATCCTACTCCATCTCATTTTCGTAGATCACCCAAGGAAGAAGAAGAAAAAAATAAAATTGTTTAGTCTTCCATTGTGATCAAAGAGCTCCCAAGCATTTTTCAAACTCAAGTGTCTAAGTGTAGGTAAGATTTTAGACTTTGTTTGGTTGAAACCTTCTTAGAATTTAAGTGTAAACTAAAGGTGCATGGAAATGTTGTTATTATGGTGATATTTTTAGGATCTTGGACTCAAAGGAAGGAAAACAACAATTTCTACCATTTTTTTTAGGATCTTCCAAAAGAGGTAAGGAATCCCTTTATTTGGTTGAGGTTGTTTGAAACTAGATAATTGATAGTAAATGATGAGATTAGGAGTTTTATGAATATGTTTTTATACATGATAATGGCTGAAAATGCATGTACATATTATATTTATGCCCATATAGGCTTATACTTGTGAAAATATTGACAAGAAATTTAGCTAGTCTCTGGCAGTGACTTCCGAGAATTTCTGGGAAAAATCGGTAAGGTATTTTGATCCTAAATTTTTTGGACATGTAGATCTATAAGTGTAGAACCTACATATAAAATTTCATAATGATCGGAGTAGTATAAGTATGGTTTCCGGAATTTTTCCCAAAACTGGTCCAGAGAGGAAAGATGCTGGACAGCACACTGCCAAGGGCAAAAATGGAATTTTCTGTGTTAATTCGTGAACCAAAATGACCCAAACTTTTTATGGACATCAAGTACTATGAGTTAGGGTTCTACCATAAAAATTTCAAGTGAAAAAGAGTTCGGGAACTATAGTTACCGGCTTAATCTTTCGGACTGCGCCATGCTGAAAATTTCTGGACAGAATCGGTTATAAACAGTTTTTACAAAATATCCTTGTAACAAAATTAGTGACGAAATTTTGGGATGTTACAACCATATTGGAAGAATTAAATTATTTTGAAAATGCTATTTGATTCCAGGAAAGAAAAGAAAATGTTTTCAAACCTTAATTCTAGTAAAAGTGGTGAAGGATCTTGTTAACCACGGAATAAAGATGAGCTTAAAGTGCCTATTCCGCATGGTAATTATGTGTATGATCATTCATACTGTGGGCGAAGTCTATTCGCCGAGTACTATATCACCCGGAAGGAAAAGGACTCCTACGGGGGTGTGCACACTTAAGTATAGTCACTCTATGTTCGGGTAGGTGTCGTTCTTATGAACCTAGTGAGGCTAGCTAGGAATCATTCCAACGCTCCTATAAGTCCAGGGGATCAGTACTAGACCGGGCGATGACCACTGAACCCGAGTTCAACGATCCAAGTGGTCAAAAGTGGAGAAAGAACTCCAAAGGCCTCACACTTTCTATCTAGAACTAAGTGGAATTTTGAAATATGAATGTAGTTACTCCGTAACTACGGGAAAGAGAAATGTGACAAGTATTTAAGTACCCAAAGGTGTGGGTGATCCCTCTTTTGAAAAGTGAAAAATGATGAGGATTTCATTATGATGGAAGGTTTTTCTATTAAAGTGATTACAAGCAAGATGTGTGATTTATGTTTTCTACTACTTACTAGTATGCTTAATTGTTTATCAATATATTATTGGGTATGTAAATGATTACCAAATGACCTTGTCAAGAGGGAAGATGATATGAGATGTTATTGAATTTTGCTCATAGTGTATGCAAGTTGCTCTTTATAACTGTTGCAGGTAGAATATTTGCCGATGAGTAAGGTATAGGGTTTTCTATGTAACAATTTTTACAAAACCTTTATTTAGTTTTGAATGACCCATGGATATCCTTACTTAGCCGTCGCGCTAACTACACTTCACCGTGTCTCTTATCAGATGTTGTCTAGCGTGGGCTCTTGTAGCCCGATGAGCGCTGAGAGCTCATCTAAGTTGTGTTTCCAGTGTTGGACTATGATGATTAGGTGCAGTTCCTGCTTGATGATGATCCCTATGCTCCTCCGGCTCCTCCTGCTCCGCCCATTCCGAAGTACACTGTTTAGAATAACTCCTTCCTTTTTGTTGTGTGAATATCTTTTGTAGCCTAGTATGGCTAACAAGTTGTGGACAACTTAAACTTTCATGTTTTTGGACCCAATGGGTCGATCCTTGTATATATAGTAGTAGCTAACCTAGCTACCTTCCTTTCTTCCGCTGCAATATCTACGTAAAGCTTTTGTCAAGTAGAAAGTGTGTGAAACAATTTTCCTTCTTTAGCCTGTGCATCTAGAGTGGACTCTTTCTGGATTTGATTGGGTTCAGTCTAGGTGTGGCGGTAACCACTCCGGATGTACGGTATAGCCGAGCCGGGGTGTTACAAAATTAGTTAGCACTCATTTGGCTAATCATTTTAAGCTCTCATCTAGTCAGTGTCCCCAAATAGTTAGTGAGATTGAAGATATGACAAAGGTTCCTTATGCAAGTACAGTTGGCTACTTAATGTAAGCAATGGTTTTTACTCGATCTAATTTGGCTCATGTTGTTAGCGAAGTTAATAAGTACAAGTCTAAACTTGTGAAGCTACATTGGGAGGCTATTAAGTGGGTTCTCCGGTACTTAAAGGACACTATGGGGGCATGGTATTTTATTTGGGAGTCAATAGAGTGAGCATGTACTCAAGGGATATGTGAATTCTGATTATGTTAGTGATATGGATAATAGACATTCTACAACATCGTATGTGTTTACTCTTGGTGGTGGTCTTGTTTGTTAGAGGTCATCGTTTCAATCTCCTGTAGCTTTGTCTACAACTAAAATAGATTACATGGCCGTGACAGTCAAAGTGCTATATTTTTGGCTAAAAATCAATTATATCATGCCATAACAAAGCATATTGATGTAAATTACTTCCATAAGGTTAGAGAGTTAGTTTTTTCTGGTAAGATATTATTGCAGAAAATTCATACTAGCTAGTGAGAATGCAAGATACATGTTGACAAAGGTAGTTACGTACTACACTACTAGTGACAAGTTCAAATATTGTTTGGACTTGTTGAGTGTTCATTCTGCATACTAGATGAGCATGGTTATCCCGACCCATTAATTGGTATATGTGAGATAGATCTTTTCTTCTAAAGGGCATATTTGTCAAGGTGGAGATTTGTTGAGTATGTCTCATATAAGGAAGCTAGAGAGTGGAGCGGAGTGCGTTGGGCTTGTGGTACGTGGGCATTTTTGTACATGTATGTCTCGAGATGTCTATAAATACGTTTTTTTTTGTATCTCTAGGTGTTTAATCACCATCACAATTAATAAAAGAACTACTTCTCTCCTGTAGACGTAGGCACATTGTTCTCGTTAATCTCAACAAGTCTAATAGTCGTCGATAGAGCTAGTCCGAAATCAAGTGAGTTATCTTGATTGACATCTATACTTTTCAATAGTACTATTAAAGCATGTCGGTAGGACAAAGCCTGCCACCTTAGTAGACCTCGAAAATTGAAGTCCACCCACTTTTAATGCAAGACGGGGTGGCCTGACCTGACAAGCTTAGCCAGTTCACAATTCTACATTTTAGAACTCAAAATCTAATCATTATTGAGTATTGTATAGGATGAAAGTTTGTGCTTGTGGTCTAGTGGCACTTGATTTACACTTTTGCATGGAAAGGAATGGGTTCAAGCCTCAGTGACGGCAAAAGAAGGAAAAACTCGTCAAGCTTGTTGTTAGCGAAATGGAATTACCGTCACCTTCAAAAATGGCCAATTTTCTTTCATCAAGTTTTGCAAAAAAACAAGGCAGAAGCCTTTTCTGTTGGTTTCACCTTACATGCACGGCACTAGCTCCATCACAAGGCGCCAATTATTTCTTCTGTTCTCCTGCTGTTACGTTGTTCGGCATATTCCGTGTTTATCTACGCTTGATCCAAAATTAATTATTTATTATAATTATAATCATAAATTATACATTAATATAAAATATAATTTGTAATAACACTATTTCAATTGTGTAAACTCTTATAGTTATGTAGTTTCTCATTTTTTTAAAAATTATTTTTTGTTTGACGGTTTATAAAAATATTAATAACCAAATAATGAAATAAATAAAAATTGATTAAATAAATAATCAATGAAAAAGTAAAACAATCATTTTTAGTATCTTCAAATAAACGCGAAATAATTTTATCCAAACTAAATATATTTGAATTATTTGGTCCAAATATTGGATCTAAAATTAAAATTTTTAAAATAATTTAAAATAAAATGCAAGTACTGCCCAAGCTAACTCGATTTTCACCCCTAATGACGATAAATGTTTAGTCTCTATGATATGATAAGTGCAAAGCTAAATTAAAAGAAGGAAATTAATCAAAATATGTCATATCAAATACTTCCTCTGTTCCATTTTACCTATCTTACTTTCCTTTTTAGTTTGTCCTAAAGTGTTGTCCTCCTTCCAAAATTGAACATGACCATCATTATACTTTTTTCAATTTACCCTTATAACTTTTGCTTTCTTTATTGCTTTAATTTCCAAAAGTGAAAAAGTTTGGGACATAATTGAAAAGCACATCATCTTTACTTTGATTTCTTAAAAAGCGTGCAAAAAGCAAACGAGACATTCAATTCGAGACGGATGGAGTACATGTTTTTTTCACCAAAATAATTGTAATATTACTCTTGAAAGTTATTATTTTCATTATTATCACGCATGTTAAAGTGTGGAGCGGCAAAAAAGAATAATAAACTTTATGTTTCTTGATAGTCAAAATGAAAACAAAGATATATTCAAAAAAAGGGAAAAAAGTAAAGTCCACAGACTAAAGGGTGTTTTAATTGAGTGTCTGTCAAATGGTGAAAAGAGAAAGGAAAAAGTTTTTTTTTTTTTTTTTTTTGTTGCCTCAGTTCAAACCTATGACCTCTCATTTGGGGAGCCACCTTATAAAGTTATTTTATTATAACTAAAAAATGTTGATTAATTTAAATAAAAATAATGGACTCATTTCTAAATTAATTTGAATTTAATGTCACTACTAAGGGTGAGTTTCTGTGAGACCGTCTCACAAATCCTTATCTGTGAGATAGGTTGAGTCAAGACGAAAATGTAATCATTATGTTGAAAATGTAATACTAATTAGAAATAAATTAGTTGTTATTGATAAAGAAAAATATATTACTTTTGTGGAAAAATTTACTAATTTTAAACCAAAATATAATATTTAAAGGTTCAACAGTTACTTATGAGAAAAAATATAATAGTAATTGATTAATTGTTACTCCCTCTGTCCCATTTTACCTGTCCTATTTACTATTCATTGGTCAAACCAACTCTTTCTTCTTTGCTTATTTTCTTTAGTAATTTTATTATTATTTTTAAATTTAATTTTTTGTGTTTAATAGTACTTTTAATGTAGTTTCTAAATATATAAATTTTATATATTAATGCTAAACTTAATAATATGAAAAATTGGATTAAAAATTACTTCAGTCAAGCCTCGTTAAACGAACCAGACAACCATTTTGAAACGGAGGTAGTATTTATAAAGAAAAATGTGATACTTTTGATAAAAATGTAATAATTTTAAATCAAAATGTAATATTAAGAGTTGAAGAGCTACTTATGAGAAAATTGTAATACTTATGAAAAAACTCGATCTATCTCACGGATTAGGATTCGTGAGACATCTCATAGGATATTTTGCCTACTAGTACGTAGAGGTGCCAAAGTCCGGGCATGACAGCTCCCGAGCGGCAAATTACTGTGTGGACCATGGTCCACATAGCTGTGTGGACCATGAATATAATGCACATTTTTTTGAAAGAATATAAGGTACATTTTTATTATACTAAAAGTACATTATTTTTGTACTGAGGGTATATTATTTCATAGTATATATAAAATCATGGTTGAAAAAATCGCTAGGCGCTCGGGGAGCGCCTAGCGCCTAGGACGCCTAGCCAGGGATTAATCGGCGCCTAGGCGCCCGTGTACTTTTTATTTTATTTTTTATTTTTTAAAAATTTGTTTAAGTATTTTTTATTTTTTAAGGACTAATAATTATAAATTATATAATACTTTAATAGTTAATACTAAAATATTAAATATTAACCTAAAAAATATCTAAAGTTAGTACAATTTAAAATTATTTCGCTCAAAACGATGTTGTTTTGAGTGAAATAACCCATTAAAAAAAAAAGAACAATAGTTAATCGACCGACTAGAAGGTCTAGTCGGTGCCTAGTCGGTCTAGTCGACGCCTAGGCGATCAGCGCCTAAGCGGCCTAGGCGGTCGCCTAGCCGGCCAGCCGCCTAGACCACCATTTAATGTGATACGCTATGCGGTCGACCAGAGCCTAGCGCCTAGGCGGGGATTAATCGGCGCCTAGGCGGGATTTTTGCAACACTGTATAAAATAATGTACTTTCAGTACTTAAATAATGTACTTTTTATTTATGGTCCACACAGGTCCATGCAATAATGATTGGTCCCGAACCTAGGCTAGTACGGACGGGGATCGGTCTTGAATTACCTGGGTCGGTGTTGGGCCGATCCTGAGCTTAGCCTAGATTTTTATTTATTTATTTCTATCTAAAATATTTTTTTTTTAAAATAAGATTTAACTCACTAACTTCATAGTTACCAATTAAAGTTATATCTCAGAAACTTCAACTTTTTGATAAATAATGCTAATGAATATATATACACACACAATTTTTCAAAGTTAATATTTTTGTTTAAAATAAGTTTTGAACCATTAATCTAAAAATTAAAAATTAATAATATTTTCTACTAATAAATTGAAAATTTATAAAAAAAAAATTGTAATATTAAAATGTTATAAAATACTTATAATGTTTATAATATCATTTGAACTTGATTTTTTATATCAATAAATTGTGTTAGATTAATAAATTTATTAATACATTATAAAAATTGATAACTTATAAATATTATGAAATGTATTACAAAGTTTATTTGATTTTTAGTCACTAAATTATATTATACTCCGTAATAAATTTAAAAAAAATTATAAAAGACTCTTAATTTGGGGTTTCTCTTTACTTTTATTGGGTATGCTCTTAATATTTAGAAACATTAATACATATTCTCAATAATTTAGATGAATCAAAACCCACTATTATACAAAGTATTTCGAACCCCTCTCGTATAGAAAAATCAATCTGGCCAACACTTTACCTCTTAATTGGGTCGGGCCGGTGCAAAAAGTGATTAGTCTGAATATGGCACGGGTTTAAAGGTGCCTCCTATAGTTAGGACCTACTCAGGATACCTCGTGGTCTAACCAGTAACTACAAAAAATTATACAAAGTAGTTATTGCCTCATAATATAGAGCAATTCCACATAATAATAATTTATATGTAAAATTCCACTGAGTAGTTGTATGTAAACTAAAATGTCTTTCTTTTTTATACCATGTTGTGCACAGAATATTTTAAAATCAATTTTTTTTTTTAAATTCTATTGTATCTAAGCCATTTAGTTCATCTTCTAATCGGTTTAACATAATCACTCAAACTTTGAAGTCCTTGTTGAACACATAAATTTAGAACATGGGTGCAACGTCTAATTTGCAATAATTGACCATTAACATAAAAATGTAAAGTTTCAAGTATAATGTATAGATATAGTGCTGCAAAAAAACATTACCTAAGGAAATTGAAAACAATTTTTTTTTTAAATCGTGCTTGGCAAATTAGGGGCTTGGGTCGTGTCTGGACCTAATTTTGTGCCGGTTTTGAGCTGAGCCCTGAACTTTTTTTAATAGGATATGGATCGACCCTATACAAACCAGTCTAGGTTTGAACTAGGCCTGACTTAGACCCGGTGAAATCCATGTCTAGTTTTTTTTGGGTCAATTCAAGGCTGGTTTGATCGTGAACCCGCCTGTTGTCACCTCTACCGGCAAATTACAGTCCACACAGTTTATGAGTTAGAATAATGCACATTATATGTAAAGATAATGTACTTTATGAGTTTTATAATAATATAATGTGCATTATGCTTTAAAATAATTTGCATTATGCTTTAGAATAATGTATATCATGAGTTATAATAATGTTAATTATGAGTTATAAAATGTATGTTGCAGTGGGTCTTGTAAAAATATTATATGAAATGATGTCATTTTTGGACCGTGATCCACACAATTGTGTGGACCACGGTCCACGCAATAACTATTGAACTCTACCTACTATAAATACGAAGAGTATGATATTAAAAGAATATGTCCCGAAAACAAAGGTTAGGTATCCTACTCTCTTAGATATGTTATACAGAGTACTTTCTAGTATGTACATAACGAATTATGCATGCAACTCATTTAAGTTAATAATTCGGCATCCAAAGAAACGAAAACTTTAATTTGAATGTAAATGTGGTGGCGCTGCTGAATTTTTGCTGTATTGATTATAGATTATATGCACATTTGAGTTTAATTTGGGGAGGAATGACGTGTTATACGGAGTACTTTCTAGTATGTACATAACGAATTATGCATGCAACTCATTTAAGTTGATAATTTGAATTGGCATTTCATTCTGCTTTTGTGTTTATTGGATGACACCTATAAAAAGAAAAAAAAAAAAAAAGATTAAAGGCAAAAACTTGTGTGAGACCGTCTCACCATGAGACGGGACGGGACGGGTCGGGTCAAGATGCAAATGTAACACTTATATGCTCAAATGTAATACTAATCAAGAATAAAATTTTTGTTACTTATAAGGGTAAATGTTATACTTTTAAGGGAAAATACAATACTTTTACATTTCGATTTAAAAGTATTGCATTTTTCCTCAAAAGCATTATATTTGCCCTTATAAGTAAGGGACACTTGTCAACATTACTTATTATGAAAAATGTATTACTTTTTCTCTTATACTTGCACTTGTCAACAAGAATACAATTTTTGTTACTTATAAGAGAAAAAGTAATACATTTTTCATAATAAGTAATGTTGACAAGTGTCACTTACTTATAAGGGCAAATATAATACTTTTGAGAAAAAATGTAATACTTTAAATTGAAATGTAGTAAAAGTATTCTATTTTCCCTTAAAAGTATTACATACCCTTATAAGTAACAAAAATTTTATTCCTGATTAGTATTATATTTGAGCATATAAGTATGACATTTGTGCAGATAAGTATTACATTTGCATCTTGACCCGACCCGACCCGTCTCATGGTGAGACGGTCTCACACAAGTTTTTGCCTTAATAAATAATCAAATTATGGGCAATTTATTTATTGCCTCACAACTATTATTGTGATATTGTAGTATTTAGCAGCTTCCAACTTAAAAAAAAAAAAAAAAAAAAAAAAAAAAAAAAAAAAAA
>NC_044918.1:28768169-28866111 GCF_003576645.1 Ipomoea triloba
AAAAAAAAAAAAAAAAAAAAAAAAAAAAAAAAAAAAACTCTTTCCAATGTAAAGAGAGACCAAGCTATTTATCTCTAGTGTACGAGCTAACGGGACACCCATGAAGTCAACACTCATCAAGAGTTCAAGGACGATATCATTCTCAGGTTCAGGCAGCAATCTCATATACCTTCGGTTGTGCTTCAAAACTTTCTTAGTCGACATATCGCCTACTTTTACTTTGATTACATTTAATTTCATAATTTTATAAACATTGCCCCATTTGGTCATATATTATAATTTTCATTAAATTAATATAAATGTTTAGAATACTTGATCTGGTAATTTTACAATATTATTAATATCTCCTTTTGATTAAAAATAATTCATAAATGATATAATAAATAATAATTTGATAGATTTTAATTGAAATTACTTTTTATTTTCAATGTTATATCGTATATTAAAAGAAAAAATGTCAAATAGACCTCTGAATTTTATTTGAAGAATCAATTAGGTCCCTAAACTTTTAAAAGTTACAACTTACAATTAAATATATCAGCTCATGATTTTCGTGCATTCAAGTCTAGGACTCGGTTAATTTTTTTATAAAGCGGATAATATCCTATGGAGACACTAAACATGACAAAAATTTGCACTAAGGTTGATTTTTTTGTGGGATCTATATTTCTGGAGAAAACAAAGACAAATCTCACCTGGTACGCATTTCAGCACGCCTAATGGGTGCATGCATCCTCTCACCGCGTTAATAATGCTTTTTTTTTTTTTTACAACACTATTTTCTTCTCTTTATTTTTTTTTTCTTTTTTCACCTCCTTTTCTTCTCCCTATTTTCTTCCTATGTGGCGTGAAAAAACCTGACAAAATCCGTAACGGTTAGTGATGCTCTAATAATGCATTGTGGAAAAAAAATGTATATAGTAATGTTAAATTGTGGGACTAAGCTAAAAGTGGGATTGCTCACAATTTTTTGATGTGCACACAAAAAGTTGTTGCCATACAAAGTTTTCTCCTTTATATATGTGTGTTTAAAATGAGGTCCATCCCAAAGTACCAATCTTAGGAATTGAATTATATATACTCCGATCCAATCCATGCATCAACAAAAATTCTTCTTTCTACTTATCATTCATCTCCTCACTCTTCCAACCTCGTAACTACCTTAACAAAGCCACCTAACAACACACCCCTCTTCTCTCTCTCACTAATTGTGCATAGGCATAGGCTTATAAGCCAGCCCAGAAAAATGACTGCAGCTGGCAACACCAAAAACACTACCACAACAAAACATCTCACCAAGACATACTTAGATGTTCTGGGGATTTGTTGCACGTCCGAGGTTCCTATGATAGAGAAGATCCTTAAGCCTCTCGACGGAGTAAAAGAGGTTTCTGTCATCGTCCCCTCCAAGACTGTCATTGTTGTCCATGACTCTCTCCTCATCTCAGACCACCAGATTGGTAAGAGATTGATCCATTAATCAAAATGTTTTTTTTTTTTTTGAATTCTATTGATTCTAGTACATATGGGAAAGTCACTGCATATGTTATCTAAGTACAAGGTGTTTTAATTTACTACTTTTTTTTCTTTCATTTTTGTATCTTCTGTGCTTTTTTGGACTACCTGGCTGGCTAGATATTATGCATGAAAGAGGATAGATTCTGTCATTTCTTAGGCCTTTGCCGGCATATATATTCTTTTAAATTTATGTTGATCACCATATATGATATATATATATATATATATATATATATATATATATATATATATAAATATAAAATATATAAGTGTGGAATTTAACTATCACTTTATACTTTTAGGCGGCTTTTGATTCACGCATTCAAATCAAATGCTATATAATTTTAATGGGTTTAAGAGAAAGAAGTTTTTTTTTTTTTTGATAGTAAATAAAGATTGCAATCAAAATACATATACACTCACACACACACATATAGTATTCCGTCCTTTAAAAGTAAGGACACTAAGGGGTTTTATGATTTTTAAAGAATTTGAATCTAATAGTAGGATATCAAAAAGTAAGAGTGTCCATGAGTACCAAGTGGGTTGTTTTTTAACAAATGGGAGGTATAGTTTTTTGGTGGATTTTTCTCTTGCAAAATCAAAATTTTTATGGGGTCTACTGAATGTTTAGATGAGAGAAGGAAACAAAATAATCTGGGTGGTTTCGCGTGTGGCAGACGGAGGTACCTAGCTGGGCGCATTATGGTTTGCGTTTCTACTTTATATGTTACTTTGATATGGTGAGTGTGATTGTGTGAACTTAAAAAAAGGGAAAGATAAGGGAGAAAAGTATTTAAAGAAAAAGAAAAAGATAACTGAATTGGGGTAGAAGGGAATGGAACAAAGGAAACGGTTCCGTCCATCGATAAGACTCGTCACTCATGGGAGCCGTGTGATTAAAATAGTAACGATTAAATTAGAATAATAAGTATAAGGGTGATATATTGTTCTCATTAGACTTTTCCTTCTTTAATTAAAATTTTTAAAAAAAATTAAAATATTAGCGATGAATCGTTTTCATGGTTATTTTATAAAGCAAGAAAATTTTAGATGAATTGCTTTGAATAGGAAATTTTCCTTCAAGTAGAATCCTAGTTAGGTTGGTTGAATAAAGTTAAAATTTGCAATTTGCAATTTGCAAGGGAAAGGAACCTTGGAATGAAGCCAGAATTAGGCACAATTTTTCACAAAAAAAAAAAAGGAATTAGGCACAATTCATCAATGATACGGAGTATATGATCTAAACTTTATAAAAACAACAATATCGTGAATTCCATTTTGATACTTTGATTCTTTTTTTCTTTTTTTTTTTTCCTTTTCCTACGAGATTATTGCATCTACCTAATTAATATAATTTTAATTTTATCATATCTTATTTTATAATATTTAGATTACAAAATAGCAAAATCTTCGAGGATAAAATCTCCTAGCAAAAAGAAAAAAGTCAGTAGTTTAAATATTTTTTAAATCAATGCACCACCTTTAACATGACATATCTAGTTAGGACGTTAGGTATATATATTTTTTAGGACGAATTCCAGTTTTAATCTCTTCGATTATTAATTTTTTTCATATATTTTTAGTTAAAAGAATCAAAATTCTATTAAAAATGAAATATCTTTAGTCCTCTAGACAGCTAAAGGTGGTCTATTTTCAATAATCATTGATATAATTTAGGGGAAATCACAATTTTGGTTTCTGGTCCCCCAATGTTTCTCAACTGTTAGTCTCTAGTTTTCAATTTCAGCTAACTTGATCCTCGAATTGTTTAAAATTTTGTCAATTAAACCATTCGAGAATCAAATTGATAAAATTTTAAAAATAGGGAAATCATCACTGTGGTCCCTCGGAAAGGTTTAATTGATGAAATTTTAAATAATTTGAAGATCAAATTAATTGAAATTGAAAAAGTAGAGACTACCTTGACAATTGGGAAACAATCGAGTGATATTTTATTTATTTATTTTTTAAAAAAGTTGATTTTTATAAAAATAAAATAAAATAAAATAAAAGTTGCCATTGTGCATTTCTAACGTAGCTAAAAAGTAGCTTTATTTATGGGGATAACATGATCCACATGTTCTTGGCGGGTACATATTATTAGTGATTGATGATTTGTGAACCAACGACATGAGTATATGTATATATATCTGGCTTGAAAGCAATTTTGGTGCCATACTAATTATTAATTTACTTTTTTAAAAACAAATTAATCATGCCCTTGGTGCGTTGTTTTGAAATTCCGTTACGTTGAAAGCTTCTCCCTTTTTTAATCAATTATTTTTTCCTATATATTACATTGTCATTATTACCTATTTTGCTCACATATTTGACTCCATGTATTTTAATATTTTATATCCATAGCTTATTACAAAAGAAAAGTCTATTTACCCACATATTCTTGTTACTGTGAATTTGTCAATCTTATCACAAGTTATTAATCAAATAAAGTTATATTAGAGAATAAAATTTACGTGAGAGTTGCATATTGGCTTTCTTGATTTGAGTCGGTCAGCTATAGGTAATTGAGGCTGATTTTATCTCTTTGTAGTTATTTATCAGCTAGGATCACAAAATAGTATTTACTCCGTAGACATTTTAGAATAGAGGCTACGAGTTTTACTTAAAAAGTAATAAATTTACGTGCGAAATATTTTGTGCATCTTTTATTAACTTTTGAAAAGTGCAACGTGTTTTCCAAATAACCTTTCGTAAACATTAATTACCTATGAGTTGACAAATTTATAATAAATTGACCAAATAAACCCATCATACGGGATAATAATAATAATAATAATAATAATAATAATAATAATAATAATAATAATAATTATTATTATTATTATTATTATTATTATTATTATTATTATTATTATTATTATTTTGTAAATATTCATTTACACATAAGATAGAAGGGATTATGTAACAAATTTCAAACTTTAGTTAGAGCATACTCATGACACCTTGAAGGCTTTGTAGCTTGACAAAAAAAAAAATCAAACTTTGAAGCGTACAAATTACAAAAATATTAATTTTTTCCTTTGTTTCATCTTTATAGGTAATTATAACTATGAACTTTGTTCTAATTAATTAGGTTTTAGATAATAAATCATTTGATTTTGTTGGAAAGTTGTAATTATTCACATAAGGCTCAGTTTGAAAACCAGAAAAATGAGTCATTTTCTGAAAAATAAGTTCATTTGCAATGTTTGTTTACATTCTATAAATTATTTTTGTGTATTTGGTTCATTTTCTAAAAAATGATTAGAATTGTATAATTATATATTTTAATTATTTAATTTAGAATATTAAATTATTTATAATATTATTAAAAATAATATTATAGAAAATAAAATTTAAATTAGAAACAACACCACCCTCTGGTTTCTGGCGAAACCAGAGGATGGTGCATTGCTTTAGTTTCTGCCAGCGAAAACTAGAGCAGATGGAAACCAGAGCAATGCTTTGGTTTCCACCGAAAACCTTGTATTATGGGGTGATAGCCTGATGGGTGTTGCTTCCATCTTGCTTACTCCTGTGTTGAAGTCATTTTCCGACAAAATGGGGTAATTTTTCCTAGTCAATGTAAATCATTTTCCATTGATTGGATTTTCTAAGCGCGGCCAAATACGAGAAATGAATCTGAAAAATAATTTTTGAAAATCATTTTTTGGGTTTTCAAACACACCCTTAAAGGAAAATATTGGAATATACTAGTTTATTCTTAAAGGATCATATTTGTTATGAATAAATATATTGTGAGACTATATAAAGGATCATATTCTTAAAGGATCATATTTGAACTATCGCACGAGTAACATACTAGTTTATTCTTAAAGGATCATATTTATTATGAATAAATATATCATAATAAGGTGAAAACAAGTATTTTCCAAAATTAGTTCAAATGACTATTACATTTTATATAATTGCAATCATTATTGTATGGAGCATAAATAAAAAGTACATTATTTGAGTACATAAAATAGATTATTTGAGTACAAAACAATACACAACTAATGTACTTTTAGTATATTAAAAATGTAACTTGTATTTAAAAAAAAAAGTACATTATTTTGTATAATATACATTTAATACACAAATAATATATTTTTAATATATTAAAAATGTACTTTTTATGGTCCACGCGACACTGTATAGACCATGTCCAAATAATAATTTCCCATATAATTGTCACTTTCACTCTAATATATTGTGTTACGTTACTGTTGGATAGTAACAAGCAACAAAATCGAGTCTCCAACTCAGGAATGTCATGTGAATATAAAAATCCTTCTCTCTACCCATTATCTCCAATAAAAATATTTTAAAAATTTAATACAAATATTAAAATATAATAAAATATTCTTTTCCACTGTTAGGCACTTAGGCTATTAATGGGTGGGGAGGCAAATCATAATTAAATGTTTCAATCGGTTTAAGTGAGTAAAATCTTCTTTTCGAAAATTACATTTTTGTCATCCAGTTATATACATGTGTTATAGACTTAACCTCTAAATTATATTTGCAATCATCATCTTTAACCTCTAAGTTATGTGAAAAGTGTCAATTCTTGTCCCAACAAGACTAAATCAGCCACATTTTTTGTCATTTAGTTATACATGCGTTACAGACTTAACCTCAGAATTATATATGCAATCATCTTTAACGTCTAAGTCATACGCAGAGTGTCAATTTTAGTCCCAGTCCCAGCAAGAACTAAATCAGCCACGTCATTAAGTGACATATTGATGGCAGAAATAATCTCTGGAGACTAAAATCACCCGCCCACGCATAACTTAGGAGATATAAATTATATATGTGTGTGAGTGTGTGGGGATGATTATTATTTATAGAAGAGATATAAATTGTTAGTTAGTTAGTGATGTGAATGGGCATAATAATGCAGTGAGGGCATTAAACAAAGCAAGGTTGGAGGCAAGTGTAAGAGTGAATGGTGGGAAGCAACAGAGGATAAAGTGGCCAAGCCCCTTTGCCATTTGCTGTGGAATTTTGCTGCTTTTCTCCTTCCTAAAGTACATTTATGAGCCGCTCAAATGGCTTGCTGTTGTGTCTGCTGTGGTGGGTGCAATTCCAATCACTCTGAAGGCTTTCGCCTCACTTCGGAATCTCAATATTGATATCAACATTCTCATGCTAATTGCAGGTACCAATCCCACTTTTTTTTTTTTTTTTTTTGGGTTTCAATTTTAAAATCGCATATTCTTACTTATATAAATATACATTTAAATTTTAGACTTGCATTCAAATAAAAACTTTCAAATATTAATACTGATGATAAGTAAAAGAGTGCACTTCTAGAGAGTATGTGTAATGTGGTGATTTTATTATTTATTAGAGTATTGCTTGGTTGGGAAATAGAAACTAGGGATATATATATATATATATATATATATATATATATATATATATATATATATATGGTAAATGGGTCAATTAGACCTTAAATTTTTAAATTTGCAATTAAACACATCAACATATTTAATTTGGTGCAATAAAGTCCAAAAATTGGTTAGTGACCTATGATAGCAGGTCACTATGGTTTCGACAACCCTCCGACACTATTTTCAACAATAAATTAACCAGCAACAGATGCCAATCGCCGATCACCATAGAAGAATCCGGAGAAGGCGACCATTTCTCTGTTCTTCTATGGCGACTGGCAATCGGCGCCAGTTGATTTGTGGTCGGAAATAGTGCCAGAGTGTCACCGGAACCCTAGTGACCTGGTATCACAGGTCTCTAATTGATTTTTGGACTTCATTGCACCAGAATAAATGTTGATGGGTTTAATTGCAACTTTAAAAAGTTTAAGGACCTAATTAACTTTTTAGGTAAATTTCAATGACCTATTTGAGCATTTTTCTTATATATAATAGTAGAGTTTTAGAAGAAACTAATTAATTTTCCCCTGCCAAAGATTTTGTGGTCAAGCGGCATCTGGTGTACACTCCCATGTGGAAGGGAGTGGGTTCGAGCCTCAGTAATACTACATTGTAACCGAGTCAGTAGAACTCAAAAAAAAATTAATTTTCCCCTTTTAACTAATTGATATAATTAAAATAATAATAATAATATAGTAATAAAAATGAACCAATACTGATAATGCTGCAATAAATATGGCTATAAAAGCAAAATTGAAAATGAAGCAGGTCTATCAAGCTTTAGGTCCTTGGGGCAAAAGTTTCAGCATTCTAGTGATCATATTAAATTACATGTTTTGAACTTATTATAGGCATGTGCTTCTCTAAGTTATGTCAAAGGAAAATGTTGTGTACCTCACTAGATGATAAATAATTTTTTTCTTAAATAAAAGAGTATTTAATATTTTTTTTATAGACACAAGACACGCTACTATGGTAAAAGGGAGATAATAAATGGCACATCTTATAGAAATAGGATACATTTGATAGCGTAAGAATGAATTTGTTAAAAAATCAAACATATACTCCATTGTAATAGAGTTAGTAGTATTCAAAAAAAAAAAAACATATGCTACTTATTTTGAGTTGTTTATGTACAAGGTTATGCTAGAGACTCCTACAATTGTTAGTTCTTTCGATCTATGACCTTCCGTTTGGAAAGGCCACCATCGATGCCATCAAATCACAACATCATTGACAAAAACAATTGTCACGTCACTTTTTGATGTGTCATCTTTTTTTATTATATACATACAGTATTTATTAATTTAAAGTGGCATGGGCTGTCAATTGACTAGTAATCTAAGAAAATAAATAATTTTTCATTTTTTAATTTAAGAGTCATAATTGTAGAGGTGTGAAGCATTTTTCATTCATAAATCATCTTTATTATAAATTAATTAGATTATAGATAAGATAACACAATA
Source organism: Ipomoea triloba (assembly GCF_003576645.1). Taxonomy (NCBI): domain Eukaryota; kingdom Viridiplantae; phylum Streptophyta; class Magnoliopsida; order Solanales; family Convolvulaceae; genus Ipomoea; species Ipomoea triloba. The sequence continues at coordinate 28,776,562 of NC_044918.1, forward strand.
TTTAATACAAATCTTTTATTGCAAGTAGCATTACCCATTTACCCTAAACATTGCTCTTGCCTCATTTGCTTTGTCATATATCACTTTGGAAAATAGCAATTATATATTTTGTTACCTAATTAAAGCAAAGTTGTTTCCTAATACTTACATACATGCCATACCAGATAGCTTAACATAGAACACTTGTAAATTTTCAATAACATTATTAATTTTCCTATTGGTTGGTCTTTTTTATTTTTTTGGTTAAAATTAATTTTGGGTTAACCACATGATGACAAAATCATTTTTGTAAAGGATTGAAAGTGGCTGGCCGGCTTTAATTCTTTGGTGAATTGAAGGAAAAGAAAAAGGCATTACGATGAGTCATATATGACCCACCTCAACCCTCCCAATTCTCTTTAATTTGGAGTGTGAAGTCATATAGCAACTTAGCCAATTGTGCTTCTTTACTTTTCCAACTTTTTCAAAAGTTATTCATTTTCGAAGTAACAAATTAAAATCAAATTGTTAGAAGTGATATTATATTTATTCTTGATCAATATATAATAAAATTGTTATCTTATATGTCACGTTGTAGTTGTCTTGTTATTTGATTAGATAAGTCTATTAATTAACAAATATTCGCCAAAGACCTTGTGGTTAAACGATATAACTGTGGCACTCTTAAAATGTCACAAATTTGGCATTTACAATACAATATTGTAATTGAGTAAACATTACTCAAAAAAATTTGACAAATATCCTATGTGCAATGAGATTTTTATGGTTAATAAAGTTTTTCAATCATGTTCTCAATTGTCAAGTCTCAGCCATGTTAGGCCTATTTCCAAAACAAAAGAGCTTGAGTCATTGACTTTAAAGAAAGTTATTTCTATTCTCAAAAGTACAAATTTTTCAGATTCTATTTAATGTTGCAAGTACAAGAGTGATTTGTAAATCTAACGTTATCATTTTTTATTTTTTTTTTGAAAAAACGTTATCATTAATTGCATATAAAATATGAAAGTTAATTGCATTTAAGGTTTACGTTTTAAGTTTTTATGAATTAGTATTTTTTTTTTCTATTTGGCTTAAGGTTCACTTTTTTTTTTTTTTTACTATTTAGTTGTTTAATATTTTTTTTTTACTTTGAATTTAGTTTTCTAGATTATCAACAGATGCACTATGTAATTTTACTTAGTTGCACTCTATAATGTTAAAAGTTGCACTTTATAGTGTTATTACTCACACATTTAAGTTCAAATTATTTATAACAATGTGAACCGAATGTTTCTTTATAATTATTTATGATCCATTAGATCTTTTCAAATGGACATATATAACTAATGATAACATTGGCAGTTGGATTCTTGAGTCAAAATAGTTGTAAATATGTAACTTTTGTGTTTAAAATATTAAGGTCCTGTTTGGTAAATGGCGGTTGGCTGATTGGGTTGGCTGTTTGGGTTAGAAGGTATGATTTGTTGATAATATTAGCTGATTCTTGAAAGTTGTTTGATAAATTAGCTGTTAGCTGATAGTTTTTTGGTATAATTTTTTTCTCAAAAAGCTAATTGAAAAGGCTGCTTTGAGTAGCCTTTTGAATTTTAGAATTTTGAAGTTACAAAAAGCTTATTAACCAAACAACTAATAGTGGTCAAATAAGCCAAAATTGGCTGATAGGCTGATTATTTACCAAACAGGGCCTAAGTTGTATCAATTAAAAATAATGGCAATTAAAATTTGATAAGAAAAGTAGAGATGTAAGAAGTAACAATTGATATATTCAACATTGGAAATTGGAAATTGGAAAAGGGATAATAAAGCAGCAAAAGTATAGCATCTACTACTTTGCCAGGCCATCCAATTTCCCTCCCTCCAATAATGCAAATGAGTACGTAGCATCTTTGTTCCACCATTATATGTTTTTTGTAGATCAGACTTGCAGTCAATTCAATCAAATTAAAGCTTAAAGCTTTTATAGTCTCTTATTATTTCATCAATCTGTACGTACGAGTTACCTGTTTGGAATTAACGTAACGTACAGTTGAAGGGTGTGACAAAAATCTGATATAATGTTGTTTTAAAAATCATCCAGTTGTAGGATCTCTTATTCTACGTGATTACTGGGAAGCTGCGACCATTGTGTTCTTATTCACCATTTCAGAATGGCTCCAGTCCACTGCCACTCACCAGGTTACAACTTTAATAAATTTGTGTATATATGTTAAGGAAGGAAATTAACTTGTAAAATTTATTAATTTCATTCATCTAGCCTAGCCTGGTATCAAATATAATATAGATAACTGTTGGGCAGAGGTCTGTAATGGCCAAGTCCAACTAGGAGATTGTTGGACGGAGGCTGGTAAAGGTCCAAGCCCAGCACCACAGGGATTGTTGGACGGATGCCTGTAAAAGGCCAATCAAGTTCAGCACCCTAGCTCTCGAAAATGTATGGCAGTATAAAGAAATAAAGTTATGCATTTGCTACTGACTATAATTTTTGGCGTAGCGGTAAATGTTTGATCCTAACAATAACCCATCGTGCCCTAAAACCATAATCTTCAATATATATATATATAGGCAAAGGATGTTATGTCATCACTGGTGAATGTAGTCCCTCAAAAGGCGTTGCTAGCTGAAACTGGGGAACAAGTGAATGCTAATGAGGTGAAGTTGAACAGCATTGTTGCAGTTAAGGCTGGTGAAGTGATACCCATTGATGGGATTGTTGTGGATGGGGAATGCGAAGTGGATGAGAAAACACTCACTGGGGAATCATTTCCTGTTACAAAGCAAAAACACTCTACAGTTTGGGCTGCCACAATAAATCTCAATGGTACCTAATTCTTCATAACATTTTCTTCTTTCACTCTTTAATTTTAGTAAGTTTTGAAGTTAATCAATTTCTATTGTTCCATCTTGAATCAGGGTACATTAACATCAAGACTACGGCCGTGGCTAAAGATTGTGTGGTGGCTAGAATGGCAAAGCTCGTAGAAGAAGCACAGACCAATAAATCTAAAACCCAAAGATACATAGATCAGATAGCCAAGTATTACACACCAGGTAGGTGTGCTAGTGGCCTAGCTCTAATATTACTTTTTAAGATGAAATGCTTAGAGCAACCTCAGTGGTAGGTTTTTTTAGGAGTTTTTGATTAGGCAGATCAAAAACCAAGTGGGACCCACATTTCTGACCAAAAGTCACATTTACTGCAAGACCTCAATTTTTCTCTCACCTCACCCTCTCTCCTCCACCCCACTCACCTTTTCTCAAAAACAGGTCCAACATCCACTAATGTTGATAGCCTTACCATTATGTCAAAAACTATAACTCACAACAAATGCCCAATTTTATTTCCTTATATACTGCCACCACATTTTCGAGAGACGAAGTGCTGAATTTGGCCCTTTACTGGCCTCTGCCCAATCATTCCCTAACCACAAATTGCTGGACTTACCTTTATCAGACTCTACCCAACAAATAGGATATTATAAATCTAATATTTTACTTTCTTTTCTTTTCTTTCTTTCACTGCTAACTTGTTATATGCATGCAGCTGTGGTGGCTATTTGTATTGCTTTAGCAATACTTCCTTCTGTACTCAAACTCCACAACAGAAATCAATGGTACCACTTGGCTTTGGTTGCCTTGGTAAGTGCATGTCCATGTGCACTTGTGTTATCCACACCTGTTGCCATGTATTGTGCACTTTCAAAAGCCGCCACATCCGGCCTTCTGTTTAAAGGCACAGACTACCTGGAAACTCTTGCTAAAGTAAGGATCATGGCTTTTGACAAAACAGGGACCCTCACAAGGGGACAATTTTCAGTCACCCAATTCAACACTTTTCTGCAACATGTTGACCACAACACACTACTCTATTGGTGAGTGTGTGACACTACTACAACTTTACTTTAACTTACCTTTCAAATTATATATATCTAGGGTTGGATTCTGGTGCGAATAAGGTTTTAGGTGCAGATGCACCATCAAGAAAGTATAAATGCACCGTAAAACATTTTCAAATGCACCGACACTACCTGATTATCAACCTTTGATATGACGCGTTAAACATTTCTAAATGCATCGAAATTGACAATCAATGAGAATCAGGCCAAGCATTTCTAAATTGCACCGTCAAGCGTTTCCAAATGCACCGAAGTTGATAATCAATGAGAATCAGGTAGTGCACAGTGCATTTGGAAATGCTTTACAGTGCATTGATAATTAATTGACAGTGCATCGGCACATTCGCACCTGAAGCCTTGTCCGCACCTGATCCCACTCCACTTGTGCTATATATGTACAAATATATATACTGAGTAATTCTAATTTATTAACAATAATTTCGAGAAACTAATGTCTCCAATGCTTTTTCAGGGTATCCAGCATTGAGGGTAAGTCCAGCCATCCAATGGCTACTGCTCTAACTGATTATGCATATTTACATTCAGTTACACCCAAGCCTGAGAGGGTGGAGCAGTTTCAGAATTTTCCTGGGGAAGGAATATATGGAAGAATAGATGGGATGGAGATATTTATAGGAAACAAGAAAATCTCTTCAAGAGCACAATGCACTACAGGTGAAAATTAAGAAACTACTAACCTTAATTTTCATTCTAGCTGCAAACAAAAACATATTTGACTAATATTATTTACTCTGATCAGTTCCAGAGTTGGATGGTGATGGGTATGAAGGGAAATCCATTAGCTACATCTTTTTGGGATCATCTCCAGCTGGGATCTTTAGTCTAGCTGATGTTTGCCGAACAGGGGCAAAGGAAGCACTGGGAGAGCTGAAGTTAATGGGCATCAAAACCATAATGCTTACTGGAGACTGCTATGCAGCTGCTGTCCATGTACAAGATCAGGTAAACTATACCTTGTCTTTCCCTTTCACTTTGAGAGATTGTTTATGTTAGGATTCACCACTGATCACTACGCAAAAAGTTATCACCATATTTTCGAGAAGCAGGGTGCTAGAATTGGCCCTTCACTGGCCTCTGTTATGCCAAAAGCTATGATTAGCAGTGAAGACGCAACTTTATTTCCTTATATACTGCCAGAGGCAGAGTGCTGGACTTGGCCCTTTAGGCCTCCAAACAACAATCCCTAGTCACATGGTGTTGGACTTGATCCTTCACTAGGCTTCCACCCAACAATCCCTAGTCACCTGGTGCTGGACTTGGCCATTCACCGGCCAATCCCTAGCCATCTAGTGTTGGACTTGACAGTTCAGTCCTCCACTCAACAATCTCCTAGGCCTTAATCACTTGGTGCTGGACTTGGCCCTTCACGGGCCTTCAATCCACCCAACAATTTTTGTGTTTTCCCATCCCAAAACATGAACATTATTTATAATAAAAACATGTACAGCTTTGAACATGCATGTGTACTAATGAAAGCCAAATATGATTCTATCAGTTAGGTGGTGCTTTGGAGGCATTTCATGCAGAACTCCTCCCAGAGGGCAAGGCAAAGCTGATCAAAGAATTCAAAAAGGAAGGGGCAACAGCCATGACAGGGGACGGTCTGAACGATGCCCCTGCATTAGCCACAGCAGATGTTGGGCTGTCAATGGGTGTTTCTGGCTCAGCCCTGGCCATGGAAACAGGCCATGTCATCCTCACATCCAATGACCTTGGAAGGATACCAAAAGCCATCAAACTTGCAAGAAGGGTCCGAAGGAAAATCATTGAAAATGTGATTGTTTCAATCACAATCAAGGCTGCAATTCTGGCAGTGGCCATATCAGGCCACCCCTTTGTCTGGGCAGCAGTGTTTGCAGATGTTGGGTCTTGCTTGATTGTCATCTTCAACAGCTTGCTCCTTCTTCGAGGACAACGAGCACCGCATTCACACTCACACACACATCATAAACATGGACACAAGTGTTGTAGTAGTAGTAGTACTAAATCATCTTCTTCTTCTGTTGTTTCACAACATACCCACCAACACCACTGCAAATCCTCTCATACAGAGTCACAACAGTGCCCAGAATCCACTGACAAGAAGGGGTGTCATTCTGAAGATAATCCCCACTCACAAATGGTTGCCATGGGCACTCAAGATATAGAATCAGGTAGGGATCATGGTCATGACTGCTCAAACCATCATCAACATGAGCATGACAAACATCATCATCAGCAGCAGCAGCAGCAGCATTCAAACCATCATGAACATGAGCATGATGAACATCATCATCATCATCATCATCATCATGTTAAGGGAGTAGAAAAGAGGGAGATTGGGGGCTGTTGCAAGAGTTTTAGGAGCGAATGCTGTGGCAAAAGTAGTCATCACCATGGATCCAACTTTGGAGGAATCTTACCAGAAATAGTTGTTGAATGAATGAAATGAAAGCTCAGCTCAGCTCAGCTCATTTTCTAATAAAAATGTTTGTTGGTTACCTTCAAGTATATTAGTAGCTGAGCGAGCAGCTAATTTTGTATGGAACTTAATTGCTCATTAGAAATAGAAAAGTTGCTTCAACTCCGATCCTCCTATCAATGTGTTTTTGCTCCACTCCTGCTGTCTTACGTTTGTTGGACTACTACTAGGTTTTAAAGATTGGCAGATCAGATACCACACAAACAACAACTAGGACATAAAAACCGTAACACAATGCTACTTGCCTCCTTTTTTCTTTTTTTTTTTCTTTTCTTTTACAAAAATGTGTCACAAATTACATACCTTGATATGATTAATTAATATTAGGATAAAAAAAAAAAAAAGTCAACTATATATAGAATATAAATGATTGTGACAATTATCATTTAATTTGTCACAACAAGATTTAGTGATGCTTTGGAGCTAAAGATCAGAGTTATCGACACTAAGTGGTTTTCTCAAATTAAGGTTAGAAAAGTTGCATAGCTTGACAATGATTTATAAATTAAGCTTGCCCCTCCGGTTGTAAATAGGAGTGACAATTTCAATACGCCCCACGGATATCAATTCAAATCCATCTTGTCCGGGACACCACCTGACCCACCATGTATACATGTTGCAAATTATTATGTGGACTACGAACCACAACACTACATAGTTGTGATGGTCCGCACAATAATGATTGGTATACATGTATAGTAAAATAAGTATTAGTATATAGTTAATTATAAAAGTTTCTAGAACTTTTACTAACTTTTTACTATTTTAATTTAGTTCTAAATTAATAAGTTTATTTTTTAAAAAATTTAACAATTTAGTTATTATATTTGAATATTTCTATTATTTTATGTTTTAATATAACTAGTGAATTTTATTATGGCAAAAAATTGTGTGAGACCATCTCACGAATTCTTGTTCATGAAACGGGTCGGGTCAAGATAAAATGTATGTAATACTTATACTAGCAAATGTAATACTAAATCAATACTAAAATGTTTATTACTTGGAAAAATGTAATACTTTAATTTTGAAGAAAAATGTATACATTTACATTTTGATGTAAAAGTAATACATTTTTCATCAAAAGTATTATATTTTTATTTATAAGTGCAACACTACTTATAAATTCAAACTAATTTATAAGGTATAACATAAACTTAATATTTTCCTCCGCTCATATGTAATAATAACCTACAAATTATATACAAAAGATATATCTCATTAGGAAATGCGACAAGCTCAATCGAGAGGTGTTGACGTACCATGATTTACATCCTTCCAAATGCTTTATTGGATCCGGAGTGTGAGAGGCCCTTGGGGTTAGGAATTCAATTTTTTGGGAGAAGAATAGATTATAACGAAATCAAAACACAGCTACACTCATGTTCACGTACGTAAGCACATAATTGAGCAAATGTTATATACAAGTTGGGAACAAAATATTTTTGTTTCATGTTACTCCATTATCATACTTGCCTGGATACCACAACAAGTTGCCGTCCTAGCTCAGTGGTAGAGCGCGTGGCTTTTAACCACGTGGTCGTGGGTTCGATCCCCACGGACGGCGTTTTTGCTTTAAGCCCCCCAATTCCCCCGCCGGCGGCCCAAACTCAAAATATTGTTTCAAAGACCATCAACATTACCTCCATGGTATAATTTGTAAAAGCCCAAAGCCCAAAATTATCCTCACAAAAAGCCCAATCTCAAAATATTACTTCAAAAGCCGGCTATGCAATGTGTCTTTAATAGTCCAAACTCACTTTTTTTTTCTTTTCTTAATTTGAGCCAATTAGTTATGTCCTTCTTAATTTGAGCCAATTAGTTATGGCCTTCTTAATTTGAGCTAGTCAATTATGGACAATCTAGAATGGTCACAAGACATGTTTACTTCTTTGTAGTCACAAGCTGGGCATGCTTCACCCAAAGCACACTTTTGAATGGATAAGTTTTACAACACACTTTTGAGCGGGTAAGTTTTACAACACACTTTCAGATAGCAGCGATGAGCTTTCTAAAAAATCAAAACAACAATGAAAATTGATAGGTGCTTAATTGTACTACTTTTATTGGCCATTAATTGGTCAATTTTGGCATAGAAGTGCTTTAATTGTGCTTGAAGTGACCAATTATGTGATAAAGTGTGTGGGGTGAGTTAATTAAGAGTATTATTTTGTTTTCACGGTAAAATAGGAAAATTTAAGAACGATGGGGTTTCTAAAAAATCAAAACAACAATGAAAATTGATAGGTGCTTAATTGTACTATTTTTATTGGCCATTAATTGGTCAATTTTGGCATAGAAGTGCTTTAATTGTACTTAAAGTGACCAATTATGTAATAAAGTGCGCGTGATGAGTTAATTAAAAAAAGTAAAAATAGAATAGAAGCTAATCGACGACTACGCAAAGGCGTCACGCACATGAACCTGCTTGTGAGGGAAACATCTATAAGGCATCCTCTGCTACCACAAGCAGCATCACAATGTGATAAGGGTTCGTGAGGTGAACTTCTGCGAGGGGTGTTCTGCTTTCACGATAGGTCATCACGATGTGAAGTGGCTCGCAACGCACATGTTTCTGTGAGTTGATCAAGCCCGTCATGAGGCTTGTCACGACGTGACATGCATGCCTTGTGACACAGCGTATAGTATTTCAAAAGTTTAAATAGGAGAAGTCAAATTTTATTTGGGCGCGTTTAGAGAACCTTTGCACTATAGTTAGTTACTTTCCCTTGGACAATTCAACTTCCATACTTTTTTTTTTTTGAAAACTTCAACTTTCATACTTAGTCTACTGTACTCTCAATTCCTTAGAACCCTAGAATTCAATTCTTTACAAGTTCTAGTTAGATTCAAGTTCATTTACATTTTGGAAGCAAGGATGGAAGACTTGGCCGGATTTACAATTTCATCTCCTAATAGACAAGTCAATTTCAATTTCATTCTATTGCACTTTTGATGCTATTTTGATTTCCTACTTTTTGATTGCTATGAATTACTCTTTTGATCTTGAATCTATTGTCATTTCTAGCATAATCATGTGTGAGTAATTCTCTTATGAGGGAGATAGGGATGTAGTCATGTAGATTAGGTTCATGGAGATATGACCTTGAATTGGTTGAGTAAAGGATATGAAACTCGGATTTGATATGTCAATTAACATGACTAAGTTCTAGTTAGGAAGTGAATATTACGTAATACAGACTCAAAGGTTAATTCACCTTACTTCATGTTTGAAAAAAGCGTAGTATGGGATCAGATGTCAAGAACAATGTGTTTGATGAATGACTCTTACACACTCATTAATTCATGAGAATATTCTTTTAAGTGTACTAGAGTGTGGAATGATCTTGAGAAAAGCTTCCTCCCAATTAAACAACATTCGTAATCAAGCCAAAAGACTCCTCTTATTTTTAGTTCGGTTCAAATTCCTATTCATTTCATTTTCTAAGCTTTCACACACTGCCGAACTGGTTGCGCATCAACACTAAAATTCTCCATTCTCAGGCCTCCGCTCTGAGTTTTTTCCTCCCTTGTGGTGCCCCATCCCTCCACATTTGGACATTTCACCAAACTTTATCTCCTTACCGATAAACATGCTGAATAAAATTAAATTTGATGTATTCAACAAGTCAACAATCTAAATTAAAAACCAAAAATATCATATCATCATTCTATAGTTGAAGAGGCAAATTAAAAATAGAACTGACTACATACACATCCCTAAATTAATTAAATGTGTTTCTCTAAACTATATATTCATCCAATGAAATCTTGTTTTAAATTATTTTATTTTATTTGTGATAAGTACTAGTACTTTTAATATTCATTAGTTTGTCTGTGGTGGCGTAATTTAATCCCTCCCAGTTTGTCTGTGGTGGCGTAGTTCCATTTCTTCCGGCCATCTATCTCTCTCTCTCTCTCTGTGAGGTATAGAGGGATCAGAGAAAGGGAATTGAAGGCATAGATAAAGAAATACTACGTATATATAATGGTGACAGGTAATAGAATTGCAGGAAACAATAATCTGACAAAGACGAGCCACTTTGATGCTTTGGGAATTTGCTGTTCGTCTGAGGCTTCACTGATAGAGAAGATTGTGAAGCCTCTGGAGGGAGTGGTAGAGGTTTCAGTCGTCATCCCAACCAAAACCGTTGTCGTCGTCCATCATTCTCTCATCATCTCTGAGCAACAGATTGGTATTATTTATTAGTTGTTGCTTTTTGTTTCATTTTACGTGTCTGATTAACCAGCTTGATTGAAGTTATTTTTAATTCAATTTTTCATAATGTTAAATTTAGTATTAATATATAAAATTTATGAGTTAATGTCATATGTGGCCATCTAAGTATAGTGATTTTGCTATGCTTAGTTTAAATAAAACTTTGAATTAAGTAATCATCCACGGTCCTTCAATTTTAAAATTTTAATCAGCTGTGGTTCTTTAAAAAATAATGTAAGGGCAAAGTCGTTCTTTAATTTTAAAAGGACCACGACGGGTTAAATTTTAAAAGTTGAAAGACAACATCCAATTAGTTAAAATTTGATAATTGAAATATCATAGGTGATTAACTTAAAAGTTTAGAACTAAACATAACAAAATCATTATATTCGGAGGATCCCAGATGACATTAACTCTAAAATTTATATATTTGAAAATTAAATTACATTAAAAGTACTATTAAACACAACAAATCAAATTTAAAAATAATTTAAAAATACTAAAATGATTTGTTTTATTAATAAATAGTAAACATGGCAAGTAAAATAAGACAGATAAAGTACTACGTATTTCATATCTATTATTATTGTATTATTATATTGACTGATGGAGTTTACACGTAATATAATAAGAAACACTCTTCTCACCCCTCCTAAATTTCTCGATGACATGGCTTCTAATTATTGGGTACAGTGCCATGAATTGACTGTTCCACTAATTTGAAGAAAAACAATAAAGGAAAAATTTTTAGGGGTGAATAACATTACTCATATAATAATCCTATTTTTATTGGTGATTGATGAGCAGAGAGGGCAATAAATAGAGGAGGGTTTGAGGCAAGCGTGAGAGTGAATGGAGTGAAGAATAATAATGCAGAAAAGTGGCCAAGTCCCCATTCAATATGCTGTGGAGTTTTACTATTGCTCTCATTGCTAACATATGTTTATGAACCCTTCAAATGGCTGGCGGTTGGAGCTGCCGCAGTGGGCAGCATACCCATCTTCCTAAGGGCCCTCAAAGCTCTGCTCAATCTAACTCTTGATATAAACACTCTTATGTTTATTGCAGGTAGGTACATACCGACTTTTAATTTTTAGTTGAGGCAGTCTCACATATCCTTATTCGTAAGACGTGTTTGATCAAGATAGAAATATGATACTTATGCTGAAAAATATAATACTTTTAAATCAAAAATTAAAAGTATGTATATTACACTTTTTTTTTATAACTTTATAAGTAACAAACACTTTATTCCTAGTTAGTATTATTTTTTCAGTATAAGTATTACATTTTCATCTTGACCCGACTTGCGTCACAGATAAGAATCTGTTAGACAGTCTCACACAAGATTTATTACATTTTCTCGTATAAGTAATAAATATTTTATTCCTGATTTAGTAGTACATTTACTAGTATAAGTATTACATTTCATCTTGAACCGACCTGTTTAAGGGATAAGGATCCGTAAGACGGTCTCACACAAATAGACCCTCAAATTTTACCTGAAAAATCAATTAGGTACCTAAACTTTTTAAAGTTTATTAAACACATTAACATTTTATTTTGAAGCAATAAAATCCAAAAACAGGTTAGTGACTTGTGATAGCAGGTCACTTGAAATCTGGCATCATTTCTGACCAAAACATCGATCGCCGGTGACGAGTCGACGACATTTGCAGTCGCCTCTCTCCGTGGGCAGGCGACCAGTTTTGGTCACCTCCTCCGGGGAGAGAGGCGGCCGCAAATGTCACCAGCGATCGATTTTTTGGTCGGAAATGATGTCGAATTTCAAATGACATGCTATCACAGGTCACTAACTGATTTTTGGACTTTATTACTCCAAAATAAAATGTTAATGGGTTGAATTGCAGCTTTAAAAAGTTTAGGTACGTAATTGACTTTTCAGGTAAAGTTTGAGAACCCTTTTCTCTAAGTTTTATTACAATCATCATTCACTCAATGAACCCTACTTATTAAATTTTCATGGATTCACTTAACAATAGTTTGCAATTGTTGGGTTTTGTCGAGTTGGCTAAACAAATCTATACAACTTTCTGAGTTTTAAAGACTCACTCAATAAACTGTTACAAGTATTCAAAACTATGACTCCTTAATTAGCCAAGTATACCAATGAAACTCTTGTTCTAATCAAGATTACTAAAAAATAAATAAATAAAAATAAATAAATAAAATCAAGATTACTACAATATAACATCAATGAAGAGTTTTCTCACTTCTTATAATAATAAAAAAGAATATGGGAAATGGAGTAGTAAAACCAAGAATAATAAAGGCTCATGATTCAAGAACAAAGTGTATAGGCTTTGGTAGCATTGTCCCATTCTCAACTCTCATTAGTTCAAATAATTTCAAGGCTCATCTGTTCACCATATTCTTCAACAATCTAATTAACAACAATGGATTTTTATTGTTTTTTTTTTTAAATGTATCCAGTTATCGGATCAATTGCTCTACAAGACTACTGGGAAGCTGCTACAATTGCTTTCCTTTTCACCATTGCAGAATGGCTAGAATCCAGGGCAACTCACCAGGTGAATAAAAAAGTGATCAATTAGAGGTGAAAAAAAAAAGTGATCAATTAGATACTTTTTCCATTATGGATAATGTAGTTGTAATCCAAAAGGTCACTCAACTGGGATATAATACAAGTGAAAGACTAAATCCAATCAAAGTCACTCAATTAGGCTATAATGCACATGGGCCAAATCACACTAAAAGACTGAATCCAATCAATTAGCTGGTCTAACACATGGTTTTATAAACTTATATGTTCCCTCTTATTTTTTTTCAATGTGGGACTCTTAACAATGGTGATTACTTAAAATATTTGTGGTCTTGTAGGCTGTGGCTGTTCTTTCATCACTGGTTGATGTTGTCCCTCAAAGAGCTGTGTTAGCTGAAACTGGTGAAGAGCTAAATGCTGATAAAGTAGAATTGAACACCCTTCTTTCTGTCAAGACTGGAGAAATGGTACCAATTGATGGAATTGTTGTTGAAGGGGAATGCGAAGTAGATGAAAAAACTTTGACTGGTGAACCCTTTCCTGTTGCAAAGCAGAAGGACTCAACCGTTTGGGCTGGCACAATCAATCTTAATGGTAACTTAATTGGAATCTCCTTCATCCTTTGCTTCCTTAGTTTTAGTTGGTGCTTTCAACTTCTTACTAGCAAAACCAGCTTGGTTGGCGTGGGTGGCCATGAAGTCGTGAACTCGAAGAGCCTCTTGTATAGAAAAACCAATAAAGCTAGCACTTTGCCCCTTAATTGGGCCGACTCGTTTGATTATGGTACGGACTTAAAAGTCCCTCCTATAGTTAGGACCGGCTCAGGACACCTTGTGGTCTAACTAAAAAACATGCCTCCTATAGTTAACTTCTTGATGACAATCAACTTAGGACACCTCGTGGTCTAACAAAAAAACGTGCCTCCTATAGTTAACTTCTTGTTGACAGTTTTTGATCATATTTCTTCAGGGTACATCAACATCAAGACTACTGCTGTAGCAAAGGATTGTGTTGTGGCTAGAATGGCAAAGCTTGTAGAAGATGCCCAAAACAATAAATCTAAAACCCAAAGATACATAGACAAGATTGCCAAGTACTACACACCAGGTTAGCACAGGTTGGCTATTGTTATACGTTGGAAATTGTTAAGGGAATTAAGAAAAAGAAGATAAATGACAGCAGAAAGTAGACAATATAATGCCATATATGTTTCTTTTCCCATCTTTTTTGTCCTAAGAAATGTTGTAAAAATCGGCCTAGGCGGCTGCCTAGGCGCTAAGCACCCCTAGGCCGAGAGGATTTCATCCGTAAGTGCCTTTTAGTCGGCCAACTTGGCCGAGTGTTTTTTTTCAGGTTTAAGACGACTACACATTATTATTGTTATTTTACTTAGCCGTCTAAGCACCCTAGGCGCCGGGCGCTCTTAACCGCCCGACTAGCGCCTAGCACCTTCTGCAACCTTGGTTCTAAGTAAGGTTTTATAAGTTCCATGACAGTCAATGTGCCACCTTCATTGTAAGAAAAATCCCAAAAACATTGAAATATGTTAACTTGTTGTACATTGCAGTTATAGTGGTTATTTCAGCTTCTCTGGCAATAGTTCCTGCTTCACTCAGACTTGACAATCGAAACGAATGGTACCGCTTGGCTTTGGTTACCTTGGTGACTGCCTGTCCTTGTGCACTTGTTCTATCTACTCCCATTGCCATGTTCTGTGCACTTTCGAAGGCGGCGACTTTAGGTCTTTTGTTTAAAGGGGCAGAATACCTTGAAACTCTTGCTAAGATAAAGGTCATGGCTTTTGACAAAACAGGGACAGTAACAAGGGGCCAATTTACAGTCACACACTTCAAGACTCTTATGGATGGTTTAAGCCACAATACATTGCTTTACTGGTAATAATGCCCTCAACTTAATTGGTGAAAAAAGAGATGAAAACTTTTTTTTCAGGAAAGTATTAAATTCCATAATGGTTTTTTCAGGGTTTCAAGCATTGAGAGTAAGTCTAGTCATCCAATGGCTACTGCTGTGATAGACTATGCATATTCTCATTCAGTTGAGCCCATGGGAGAGAGTGTGGAGGGATTTCAGAATTTTCCTGGAGAGGGAATTTATGGAAGAATAGATGGGAGGGAAATCTACATAGGAAACAAGAAAATATCTTCAAGAGCAGGATGCACTACAGGTGAGAGGAAGCTTTACCTTTTCTGCAAGCATAGATTACAATATGAGCACAGTCAAGACAATATATGACTAGAAATCTAGAATAAATCATTTAGTTTTCAAGTTAGGCGCCTAGTTGGCCGGTTGACTAAAAGCCGTCTAGGGCTGAAATCGCCTAGGCCTAGGAGCGCCTAGGTAACCTCCTAGGCCGAATTTTATAACACTAGTTGCGCTTTTGGTGTGAGCTATAGTTTTTGGCGTAGTGGAAAGCAATTGATCCTAATAAGTGGTATCAAAGCCAGATCACGGGTTTAAGCCCCAACAAAAAAGCTGATGGAGGAAATAAAGTTGTGCTTTCACTGTAAGCTATAACTTCTGGTGTAGTCGTAAGCTCTTGATTCTAACATGTTTTATACCTATGAACTTAGTTCCAGAGCTTTGTGATGACACTATAGAAGGCAAGTCCATGAGTTATGTGTTTCTGGGGTCATCTCCTGCTGGATGCTTTAGCCTGTCTGATGTTTGCCGAGGAGGTGTACAAGAAGCACTTGAAGAGCTAAACTCAATGGGCATCCAAACTGTAATGCTCACAGGAGACTGCTACACAGCTGCAAATCATGCACAAGATCAAGTAAGCATCCAGAAATTAAACCTTCTAAATATGGTTAATGTTATATATGATGCAGATTTAAGTCATTATTATTTCACAATATGTGCAGTTAGGTGGTGCATTTGAGGCTTTTCATGCAGAACTCCTCCCGGAAGAAAAGGCGAGATACATCAGAGGCTTTCAGAAAGAAGCAGCAACAGCGATGATAGGGGACGGTGTGAATGATGCTCCTGCATTAGCCACAGCTGATATTGGCATCTCGATGGGTGTTTCTGGATCCGCGCTTGCCATGGAAACAGGCCATATCATCCTCATGACCAACGACGTTGGAAGGATACCGATGGCCGTTCAACTTGCAAGACGGGTTGGAAGGAAAATCGTTGAGAACATGATTTTGTCTGTCACTATGAAGGCTGCTGTATTGGCATTGGCTGTTGCAGGTTATCCTCTCGTCTGGGCTGCCGTGGTTTCTGATGTTGGATCCTGCTTGATTGTAATCTTTAACAGTATGCTACTTCTTCAAGGATCAAGATCAACCATATCTGGACCTCAAAACTCCTGCAAATCATCTCATTCTTGCCAGCAGCCCTGCTGCCCTAGTACAGAAAATTTGCAAAACACATGTAAGTCTTGAATCTTCTGCTTATATAGGATAGGAACACCCTCAAATTAAAGATGTCAATCTTGTCATCCTTCCCCGCCATCACATTTTCAAGAGGCAAGGTGCTGGATTTGCCCCTTCACCGGCTCCGCCCAAGCCACTAATTGCTAGACTTGGCCCTTTACTAGTTTTAACTGCACGGTTTTTGCTGTTGTTGGGACTCGAACTGGCTCTAATACCACTTGTTAGGATCAAGTGCTTATTACTACGCCAAAAACTATAACTAGTAGCAAAAGGCACAACTTTATTTCCTGACAGCCATCACATTTTCGAGAGGCAGGGTGTTAGACTTGACCCTTTACCGGCCTCTACCCAACACTTATGGATGTGACCATGTAGGCACAGCCTCAAATTAAAGATGTCAATCTTGTTATCCTCACTACTCAACTTATGGGTGTGGCCATGTAGGTGACAGCATTTGTGAAAGCACTTCAGATTTGGAAGAGCCATTGTTGACATCACAGAATCATTGCCATGCCAACCATTCCACAAATCACTGCAACAGCCTTAACAAAGATGATAAAGGAACAAAACCATGTTGCAAATCTCAACGAATCGATCAGGCGTGCAGTCCAGAATTTACTACAGGTAATGTGGAGTGTGCTGCTATTGATGCATCATGCAAGGCGCGACAAGTTGGTTGTTGCCAGAGCTTTAGGAAAGAATGTTGTTCTAAAAGCAGTCAATTTGGAGGATGCTTATCAGAAATTCTTATTGAATAAATAAAAATAATTTGTGATTTTTAGAGCTACAAAATAAAAAGATGTGAAATTGTTGAACTTGAGTTTACAACCTGAAACTGGTAAACATGGTTATTTAGGAGTATTGCAATGTAATGACTGTATATATGTTATTGATTGTACTGGTACTCAGAAATGAAAATATTTTCCATTGGTTTGCCATCATTGGGCTTGGGAAATGGGAATTCAAAATTGTTTATATATCAACCTTTTCTTTTCTTGTAAAGCCTGAAGGAAAAAGAAAAAGTCAAGAGGTAAAATTCAGCATGGAGAGGGACATTGTGAGTTTGTCATTGGTCAAACCAAATTTTTCTTCTTTGTTTATTTTCTTTAGTATTTTTTTCTTAATTTTAAATTTGACTTTTTGGGTTTAATAGTACTTTTAACGCAGTTTCTAAATATATAAATTTTGTATACTAATACTAAACTTAATGTTATGAAAAATTAGATTAAAAATAACTTTAGTCAAACCTCATTAACCAAACCAGACACATAAAATAGGACAGAGGGAGGATTATGTAAGTAAAAGTTTCATAGTACCTGAGAGGGTTTCACATCCCATAAACCAAATAAGCACATAGATAATGTTACATAGAATAAATTTGTTTTTTTATATCAAAATGAACCTGTAATCTACGAGTTTAGAAAAAGAAATAATTGAATCAAAGTGCTGCACCATGACATCAACATGGCGCTTGAAGAGTTCAAATAGGATATGCCCATCCCTAGAGTGTAGCGTAATTTGGAAGATAATTAAGCTAAAACACTAATACCTGCCTTGAAACTTGAAAGCTACAATGTCTAAATAGTTAAACTAAGTCTGGGACCGTAAAACTGGGTAAGCAATCTTCTTTATGCACCTCGTGTCTCTGTAACCATTGTATTGCGCCACTTATTCTTACACTGCAGAATTTCTAGGACACCAGTATATGTAAATTTGGCTAGGGATTTTCCTCGTCCGATTGAGTTCCTGTTGGCTCTTGGCTGGGGATGGAATCAACGAAGAACTCGTCTACTACAACAAAGACAAACAAATATAGCAATACCAATTAGCTGAAATTTCAGACAGAAGCATCATGAGCCACTAGTTTTGGTCACTTGATCAATTGAACTACAACTTGTGAGGGAGGGCTAATGCTATTTTTTGGATGGGCGCAAAGTAGAGGGGAAACAAAATAAAGAGAAAAGAGTGCCCATCTTATCAACCCTTTCACTAAGTACCTTGTGATTTGATGGCATCACTGTTACCCTTCCAAACAGAAGGTCAGAAGCATTGGTATATTATGTGGAACAGTTACTATAGATAGGTTAGATCGTAGTCATTAAAAAAAAAAAAAAATCTTATCAACCCGTTCACCTTCAAAGTGGGAAGTAAATGAGAAAACTAACCCGCCCCTACATAAGCTTTTATCCCTCTCTTCCTCTCAACATGCACATCACCTCCATTTCTCAATCCTCTCATTTTTTTCTTCTCATACAGACACAAAATTTCTCTCCATTTTCAGTTCCCTCCCATTTTCTTTCCTCTCACATTCTACCCATCCAAACATGCATAAATTCAGACCTTGTTGCTAATCTGTTCAATGAAGAGTTTGGCAGGATACATGCTTGTGGTAGTGCATAATGAATGGTCAACTATCTTCAAGAATAGTTGACGTTATTTTTTGGAGAAACAAGTAGCAAAGGCAAGAATTCTTAACAAAAACGTGTCAAATTGCTTTGTACATTCATTCTGTTGTTTAATAGAAATCATATGCAAGAATGGAACAGCTCTCACCTAAGTCATCTTGCTCTGGAGAGTCAAGTAGAATATCTGAATCAGAAGGCAAAAAGGGTGAGCCAGTGTCATTTCCAAGAGCTCCTAGATCTGCAAGTAGTATCAGGTAACAATTAACACTGATTACAATGGTTTAAACGGGATTACTACCAGGCATTTAAAACCTTTAAAAAGCCACTAATCATCATAGAGATGTCCTTGACAAGGCCAGAACATTAAAATGGTTGTGGTACAGAAAATCAAGTGATGGATTAGCATTGTAAAACAAGAGCACAAGCCAACATCAAAATTTCCCTTGACCTCATCAAATATAAAGCTTAGATAGAAGCATATAATGTACAGCAAGTCTAAATATCAAGGTAGGACTTCTGACAGACTGACACAAAGGTTTCTGCTTGGCTTAAAATAAAAATAAACATAAAAAGTGTTACAATCTGCATTAATATTTTTTATCATCACCATTCACCACCACCACAGTCATCACTATTACTATAATGGTTGCTGCTGTTATTGTTACTCTACCAAATTCTGTCTGTTATCAAAGGACTGAGAAAGATATGCAGTTAGCAACAAATTAAAATGTTTTAAGCAGAGACACCATATTCCAAAGTGAAATCAGGCATTGCTATACTACCATATAATAATTAGAAAAAGAATGCTCATCACTATAAGCACCATATCTTGCTTATAAATGACCATGGCAATGTGTGGTATCTTTATGGATTCTCCCAAGTTACCTCCCAAGTGTGGTAGATCTGCTGTTAGGTCTGAAAGACTGAAATTCCAAGGAATTTGAGACAAGGATCTGAGAAAATCTCTAGAATTTCCATCTCCATTATCAGTAGGAAGCTGTAATCCTACTGAGCTAGCATCAGATGCAAATGCTGTATCAAGGGCAGATGCATCTACTCCCATCCCAGATATCTCTGCTGCAGTAAAGGGGAAATGACCACTGGAGGCCGCTTGGGTGGGGCTTACAGGCATATCTGGCATTGATGAAATGGCATTACTTGGTGGAGCAGCTGCTGATACATCTGACGCACTGGTTTCCATCACCATACTGCAATAAAGAATGAATGTATAGAAGAACATCATTTGCCAGACCTGTAATATAAGTGTTCTAATGCAATAGCAAGAAAAGTCCCCCCCCCCCAAAAAAAAAAGATAGTATAAAAAAACTAGGTAGGTTTGGAGATATGTTTAATTTCAAAAGACAAACCAACAACTATCTTGTTTTTCAGACTAAAATAAGTGGCAAATTTTAGTAGCATCCCGCGATTCCAAGTTCAATTGGTACTACATATAATTAAACCACATACGGAGGTTCTAGGTTCCAAACAGATTGCCATAACATGATGAGTAGATGGTTACAAGTAATGAAAAGTGTACATGCTCAAGAAAAGAAAATAGATGGTTACTGGTTAGAACCTGCACATCTTGAGCATTGTGCCAGTATCCAGCAAGGCAAATCAGACAACACGACACTAAAGAAGATATAGCAGAAGAAAACAGGACCAATGGATCAATTATGGTTGTTTTTTTGTGGGTTTCGTGATGAACTCAGAATCAAAGAAGGCCTGAAGAACAATGTATTCTTACTCATTTCCAGAATTCATCCGCATTGGATGGAAGTTGCTTGGCGCAGGAACGCCATTGACCACATGGCAGCTTGATATGCCCATTGAATCTACATGAGGAGGTTGACCTGTAGCTGGAACTGGAGGTTGTTGCAGGACAGGATATCCCATGGGTAAATTGTTGACTGCACTGAAAATAAAAGTCACTGAATAACAACAGAATAGACAGCAACCCATGCTTCACAAGTATGTAATATGTAGTATGAACTTTGTGTGACAGTAACTTTTTTTTTTGTATGGCATTATCATCTCCCATTGTATTCTTGGAAGTGATGAAGTCATCCAATATAAGGGTAACTAATATCAGCCTAACATTGACCTCTCCAATATAAGGGTAACTAATGTCAGCCTAACATTGACCTCTCCAATGAGACTGCCATTCAACCCCCAGTGAAGGTTATTATATATCCATGACTCCATTCAAGTCCAACAGTCCAGTATATAACTATATATTTTAAGATGTGAGATAGAAATGCAGAAATGCTTGTGCATTAATATACATCAAATTCAATTATCAATAGAACATCCACAAGCACAGGATAATAATACTAAATACTAAACCATGTCACCAAAATACTACAAGTAATATAAAACAAAAATACTTTTTTGCCAAAAACAAAATAAGAAAAAATTGATTTGGGTTAGATAGAGTTCCAGAAGATTTGTCTTTGATGTTCAAGTACACAGTTACACTGATCATTTAGAAGATAATAATGACTTAAGTTTACCTGGCATGGTATTAATCCCATTTTGCAATGGAGCTAATGGAACCTTAGGGGGTACTGGATATTTCATTAGATGATACTGATTCTCAAGCAAGTGATTGAACAATATGATTTGTTTCTTCAGTTTCAATCTTATGTAGTAGGCCCGAAAAAAATCAGCATTTTCTTCTTCCAACTTTTGCCAAACTGTACATAGAAGTAAAATATATTATGAAAACTACAAATGAAAAGCCCAACATGAAAATTATCTGATCACCTAAAGTGATCACATGATAACAGTATGGTGATAAGACAGCAGAAATAAAAGTATTGCAGCCGAGGCATAGCACATTGACAACCAACCATGAACAACTTCTATACCTAGCAAAATGATACTTACCTAGAGTTGTAAATCCAGGGTCTATCTTTGCACGGCTGAGAAGTGTTTTCACTACTTCATCTCTATTCATATACAACTGCAAACATCTCTCAATCAAGTTTTGAACCTACACCAACAACAATTGTCATAGAAAGTCATATATAAAAGTTCACATAAGCTGTGAAGTTGCAAGAAATAATGGAAAGGAAGGTTAGAGGGAATCTAAAGGAGTGTTCTATCTTACAAGCTCAATATCTTCATGTGAAACTTTCCTGTTTCCGTTGCCAGTTGCAGAAACTGATCCTGAATCTGCAACAGGATTCTCTGTTTTATTGTTCAGTTGGTCATTTTGGGAATCATGTGAGACCTGCGTTGAAGGTTGTTTCTCTTGTGTTTTATGTGAGTCCTGCAAGTTCTTAACACAATGTTTCGACATGTAAAGTAGTTAAATTGGGAAACAGAATGTCTCCACACCAATTATTTGAAAGCAAATTTTGAATGTGCCACCATAAAGCAGAAGAAAAGCAGTAAAGCACCCAATGAATGACAAGATAATTTAATTTAATAATATTGATGAAAACAAGGCCGGAAATATGGTTTCTAGCCAAAATTTAAAATCGACTTCACTAAGCACAATATTCAAGTATATATAATCAAATGTATTTAAAGCAAACTATTTCCATGTAATTTCAAATACTTGAAGATAAGTTTTATAATATATATATATATATATATATATATATGGGCAAGATCTGGTGCGGCTACTGCTTCCTGTGCGGTCGTGCAACTTTGCACCACTATGTATGCACAAATGCACTACCACATGTTCAGAAATGCACCCCTCAGCATCACTTAGTTTGTAAAATGCACCACATCCTAGTGCATTTATGAGCACATGGTGGTGCATTTGTGCATACATAGTGGTGCAAAGCCGCACGGCCACACAGGAAGTAGTAGCCGCATATGAACCAACTTCTATAGAAATTGGTTCATATGCGATGTTGGTCTACCGTGCGGTTGTGGAGACATGTTAGAACGGTAGGATGAGCTCAGATCAGACGGATGGAAATCAATACAGATGAGAAAAAACGCGAGGACAATTTTGTAATTTTGTTGACAATGTATGTTTTGGTGGTGCACTAAATGCTGCTGAGTGGTGCACTTATGAGTGCTCTGTGGTGCACTACCAAAGTGGCTGAAAATCAATTAAAGGGGAAAAAATGCGGTGGCATTTTTGTAATTTTGTGCACCATGTATATTTCGGCACTAAGTGCTAGTGTGTGGTGCACTTATGAGTGAATTGTGGTGAAAACCTTGTTGGGTGGTGCAATACTAAGTACACAACAATTCACTCATAGGTGCACCACATAGATGTGTATATATATATATTATATTATATTTTTTACTCATTTTTGGGCTATAATGTACATGGGCCAAACCATACTAAAGGATTGAATCCAATCAATTAGTTGGTTTAACCCATAGTTTTATAAACCCATATGTTTTCTCTTATTTTTCCAATGTGGGACTCTTAACACAGTTTATTCTAAAACAAGTTTAAGAGGCTAATGAAAGTGATACCAATCGTATTTTTGTTCTTGTGAAAAAACAAAACCAGAATATAAGCATAACCAAATGGCCCCTCAGCAAAGGACAAAGCAGACAATTACTTATGGACATCAAAATAAAGGCAATACAAATATACAACTTTTTGCATGTTGGAGAAGTTAGCGTTTTGAGGTAACAACCTGTGAAGTCTTCATTTTAGCCAAGTGAAAGCACACTAAATATCTCCATGAATCTTCAATAATTCAGAGCAATAAGATGGAAGGAAGGTACTTGCTTTTAAAGGTCCGTGCTTCTAGTAAGACTGAAGACATTAAAAAGTACTTTAACCTGAAAGGAAAAATAAAAATTCCAACAAAGAGTAAGGTAGAGAGAACGCCCAGAACTATTCACCTTTACATTTAAAATTTCAGGAAAAGAACAAGAGTCTGATTTTTGTCTAAGCAAAACATCCTGCAATCTCACTTTAGTAAAACATGCCAAAATAGAAATTTTGACATCAACTTTCAGAAGCATATTTGCATCTCTTTTAAGTAAATCCACTCCTTTGCATCCCATGAGAAATAGAACAAATTTCTGATTCTAAACTGTATTTTATGGCCTTTAAAAACAAGATATCACCTCAATAATTAGCAGGTTATATGTTTGACCAAGTTAATACTAAAAAAAATAAAAATAAAAATAAAAATAAAATAATAATAATAATAATAATAATAACAAACAAACAAACAAACAAGCAAACTTTTGTTCAGAAAAAATGGAAAACAAATGGGTAAAATTGAAACAGCCACATCTACAATGAAATCCACAGAAAACTGAGACTCTATGGTGGTAAAATTTGCATGGCAATTCCTGATTTCACCAAGAATGGTTCTCCATCTCATACTTTTCATATTACATAAATATTCAAAACATCACAATAGGTTTCCCAGCCACATGCTCTTGAAGCAGCAGTCTGGAAGAACAACATCTAATTCCTACATGTTACAATTTGTCAATTTGCAACTCATATATATCTACACACACACATACAGAAGTTAGGCCACCTATAAAGTCATAATGTCATGAACTTTTACAATCATGTCAAAGTTGCATCATTTTTTTTCTTGAAATGTTATGCTAATGCTAAAGCTGTGGGCTAGCAAAGATAGCCAAAAGGGCTCAAGTGCGGTGTTATTTTGCATAATAAAATCTTAAACGGAGTTTTGAAATGTCCATATAGATCTCTCAGACTCTCACAATGTGAACTCATTTATCCATGCTCCTCGACATGTTTATTCATATTATCAAATGGACATGCCCATTGTGCTGTTTTCCTGTTGCTGAAAACAGTCATAAACAGACTCCCCTAATAGGTTATATGTTGAAAATGGGTTTTGCTCTAAGTTAAGAGATTCCGTGATGTCTATATATACCTGAGACTTTCTCCTGGATCAGGCACAGAACAGAAAACACAGCAGAAAAAAACTGTAACCTTTCTACTCTTTCTCCTCCATCAAAGCTACTATAGGCATTAAGTTCATTAAACAGGAAATTAGTTCATCTTTGTTATCAGCTTCAAACAACAAATTGATCAAAGAACAGAGAAGACGCAGCTTAAAAGGGGAATAATTATAAACAGAGAAGACGCAGCTTAAAAGGGGAATAATTATAGCCATTAAAGAAAGATTTATCAACTCCAACAAACAAACCAATAATTTTCAACTTCGGACACAAAATTCCTAACAAGTTACCTATAGAAAACCTCACATCACCATTGTCTGATGTTGGATATTAATGTCAACCATGTCACCCCCCACAAAACTAATTTGAGACACAACGAACTTGCACATCTTGCATTTCAAAAAGAATTATCCAAAACTTGAGGAAAATGCTCAAAATTTTAATTTAAAACAACTACAAAATTTTACAATACAGGAATTGCATTTCCCATGTACGTCTCCTCAATTCGGGATTAGTTGGACACAATAATTACAGTGATAATACGTTCAGTTCACCGGATTCGAGTTACAATGAAATCATCCAAGTACTAGGCTAAATAACAGAATATAATCCATAACTGTAATTCTAAGCTCCATCTAAAAATAAACATCTGCATAAACCCTAATAGCATATATCAGCAGGCCCCTCCAGCTTTTGAATTCAAAAAAAAACAAAAAAAAACAAAAAAAACAAAAAAAAAAAAACAAAAAACAAAGAAAAAATACAAAACAAAACAAAAACTCGTTAAAGATGATACAGAGATGCATACCTTTACTGACCAAAGAGCGAAGAGCAGCGAAGTCGGAAGGACAGAGTGGCGGTGACGTGAAGGTGGCGGCGAGGAGCTGCCGGTGTTGAGCAAACTCAGAAAAAAGGAGGTAAAAGAAGAATTAGGTGAAAACTGAAAAGGGAGATAGAGAGAGAGAAAGGAAACAGAGAGAGAGAGAGAGAAAGAGAGAAAGAGATTTTGCTGCAAACTGCTAAGCAGTATTTAGCAAGAGAGTGAAGGAAGTGGGGAGTAATGGGAACTTGAGTACAATTAAAGGATAATTTAGAGCTCCAACGACTAGTTTACATAACTAATTAGACAATTAGATTGATTTTTAAAAAGTAAAAAATAAATTTAAAAAAGTGTTTATTGTATTGCCTGTATATTAGGACCAAACGAGTTTGAAAAAAATGACACTTATAAATTTAAGAATAAAATTGAAATTAACTCTATTTTTACGGGAAGAATTTGGTGAATGATAAATTGACAATATTTTATGAATATAGTGTGTTTGGTAAATAATCTACTGCATTAACGAATTATGACACTCACCCAAAAAAAAAAAAACAAATTATGACAAAAATTTTGAAAATAATAGTAGATTGTATTTATTCAGTTCAAAAGACTACTATTAATTTAAATTTATATAATTATTTATATTGTTACTAAATTTATATTTATATGATAATTAAAAAAATATTTTAATATTTTAATTTAAAATATATATATTCTATATCTTTAATTTATTCGCGACATAAACGAAGATTTCTCTTGGAATTACAGTATGGTCCCACCTCCACAATAACAATAATAATAATATTTAAAATTAAATTATTATAAAATTTGTATATGAAATATAAAATATTCTAATAATCTATAAAATCCTATATGAGGAAAATGAAGGTTGATACCCTCTAATTACATCCATTTTCTTTCTTCTACTTCTTTTTTTTTTTTTTTTTGGTATATTATATTATAAGAATTTGTATCATAAAATTTTTTTTTTAGAGAAAACCATTATTGCAGTTATATTTTTTTGTTATATATTCTCTTACTATAACCAAACACTATATATATTCTTCTATTTTTTTTTTAACTATAATGTTTATTAAGTCAAGGTAAAAGAGATATCATTGGACATGGGAGGCTAATGGGAGGCTATTGGGAGGCACCAATGAAAGTAACCGAACTTCAATCCTTTCTTGTCTTAGTAAATTATTATCAGCGGTTTATCGAGGGCTACTCGAAGCAGGCAACTCCATTAACAGGCCTACTCAAGAAGGGAAAGACGTGGAATGGTCCGAGCACTGTCAAAGGGCATTGACGATGATGTTGTAGTTAATGGTGAGGTGTAAGAGGATAAAACAGAGAAGAAGTTCCTCGAGTTCCGTGTTCTCAAGGATGGTAAATTGGAATAGAATCAAGTATTGGCATTTAGGAGGTTAAGAGATAAAAGTTACAAGATTCACTTAAAGCAAAAAGAAAGCATGAGATAATAGGTGAACAAAGGCAAGGGAAATAAGCAAAGGAAAACAAGGAGACGGATGTCCTATCTAGGTCTCGTGTTTGACATTTCTACGGGGTTCTAGGCAATGTGACTCGGACTCAATCAAGGGAGCCCACTGCACCATCACCGAGTGGTGTCACACTCAGACTCCGAAGTCCTCATTCGCTTGGGGCATTTTGTCGAACATGTGGTCTACCACTCCTCCCGGGCTTCATCCTCTCGGATCAAGAGCGGGGATGTGGTTGATTCGGACTCATATAGATCCACTATCGCGCAATCTATACTTCCCCTAACTTTGCTACCTATTGAGGCCTTAAATAGGCACAAATCAAAATGAACCTCAACCACACATAACACAAGAAACCTAATCAACATTTCCTAGAATCAATGGAAGAATTGCATCAAATCAAAAGACAATCACTAGATTGGAACATCCAATCCTCAATCTACACTAGCCAATCATAAAAGCAAAACAAAACAAAACAAAATCATCAATCAAATTTAATTGGAATTGCAATTGAGATTAAAGGAATTGACAAGGTAGAATAGAGATTACCAATTCTTCAATCTAGATCTTACAATCTTCAATCTCTTCTTCAATAGTAAAACCTAAATCTAACTCTTAATTGGGAGAAAAAAAAACTAATCTAATGTGTGAGGAATGAATAGGGAAATGTTAGATAGTTTTCTCAGCCAAAAAAACTCTTTAAATACTTATTTTTTTTGCACCCAGGTCCGATCCACGAGTTGTCCGCGTGTGGACCGTAGGCGTGGACCGGCATTGGAATTTTTCCACGCCATGTCCACACGTGGACCCAAAATCAACTTTTGTTGTCTTCTTCTAGGTTGTAGCTATTGAAGTTGTGGTTCCATAGCAACTTGAATCACCTCAATTGGACACTCCTAACTCCGGTCATGCTCAATTCCACGCCTTCATCATTTTGATTTTTGTCACGCGTTTACATTATCCTCCCGACCAAATTGCCATTTGGAGCACTTTTCCTTATTAAACAATGCCTTAATCAACGCTTATTAGATTACTAGTTTTTCTTATGCGCGATGCGCAAAAAATAGGTGCCCAATATTAGTATTTTGTATTAAAATTTTAAATTTATTTAAATTTTAATATAGTAAATAATAATAATAATAATAATAACAATAATAAATTATGTATAATTAGATATTTATATTTAAAAAAAATAACTAACATACAACTCTAATATTTAATGTGTAGATATTATTATTATTATTGAAGAAGATAAGAAAATATATGGTGGATGCATGTGCATAGTAACAATAGTGGAAAAGATAACGGAAGTTATAAAGGTAGGGGTATATTTGTCCAAAATATTATGTAGTATAACTTTTATAACATAATGTACAAAAAAACTTAACGAAAAAAACGGACATAAATGAGGGGTATAACATTCATTCACATTTATATTAGATTATTAGGAAGCTTTGATCACATTCATGCATTGTTTAAATTCAATAACCCATATTAGACCACAGTTCTCACCTCAAGTAGTTCAAATTGGCCATTGAACTGATGAACACAAAAATGCAATCAGGTCAGTAAACTCAAAAAATGTGTAATTAGATCCCTCAAGTAGCCAAATATGCTCAATTGTACCAAATAGCATGTTGATACCATCCTCAACAAGTTACCATGCCACGTGGCACCTACATGGATATTAAATTAAACATATCTTTTAATTATATTTTAAATTAAACATTATTACTTTTATTATTAGTCTCCTCAAATCCTCAAATTAAGGGTTTTTTTTTTCAAAATCTCTAGAACATGCATTGACGTTTGTGTTATTTACTTGCTTCTAATTGTGGTTTAATAACAACTTGATAGAGTAAAAGATTTATTGGCACAAGACGCCAATTTTAAGAAAGGATTTGAATTTTATCATGTATGGTCCATTCTTAAAGACTTAGAGAAATCTAGAGCTACCTCGAGCAGAGAACCAAGTATTGAAAGTCGAAAGTGAAATTCTGACATTGAAGAATCAAAGTCACAAGCTGATGCCAAAGACCTTGTAGTTTAGTGGCATTCGGTGTCTCGGTTAACACTTTCACATAGATGATGGGAGTGGGTTCGAGTGGAGGCAACTGTTGACTCTTTGTACTTCATTAGGTTGAGAAAGTAGTTATGATTTGCTGATAAGTCAATAGGCTTATCATATTTTTGTGTTAATTTAAACAATGATTTCAAAATGCAAGGCTTGAACAATGAACATCCTATGGGTGTAAGGGAAAAAAAACAGCAAATTGAAGAATGTCATCAATTTTTTGCAAAAGTCACATCACAAAATGAAAAGATCAAAGTATTGTTCCAACAAAGTTAAGCTCAACTCCAAAAAAAAAAATTATTAACTTCAATTGTTAAAAGCTCAAACTGAAGCAAAGAGAGTCAATGTGACATAATTCCAAGAAGAGAGCAAAATCATGAGCATAGATGTATATTCCATTACTGATCCAATAAGGCGTGAGTATAAACACACAACTAAGAATTCATGGAAAGGGAGCTAATCGTCAACCATTTGGAGGAGTATAATCAAGTAGCAAGTTTAATCAATATTTTGATAATTTGAGAGAAAATAGGGGTGACTTTGAGGATTTTTGAATTTAAGTATGTTTAAAGTAATTTTGGATATAATCATTTTAATTTTGTTAAAATTATGCTTTATGTAGTTTAGTTTTTATTTAAATTCTATTCAATATTAGTCTTGTTTTAATTGTCATGATTAGATCTTTCAAATGATATAATTTATGTTTAATAATCTAAAATTTATGTATAAGTATTTAACAAAAAAAAAAATATAAATACCTAAAAAACAAAATAAATAATACAAAAGGAATTAACGCGGGGGAACAAAAATAAAAATAATAATAAAAATAGCGTAGGTAAACAATGTTGTGCCATATTTGGTGCAACACTATATATTCACGATCGGCAAAAATTTGCCATACACATTGGAAACAGAATTTGGCGTTTCTTTTTGTCATTTTATCGGTTTGTAACGCCCATTGGAGATGGTCTTATAAAAATTATAAAGTTCAAAATTCAACACTACTTTAGTAATGGCAACAAATTATTGTGTGAACCATGGTCCACATAGTGTTGTGTTGACCATAACAAAATATACATTTTTAATATATTAAATGTACATTATTTGTGTACTGAATGTACATTATACAATATAATGTACATTTAGTACATAAATAATGTACATTCCCTTAATACAATGTACATTTTTAATATACTAAAAGTACATTATTTTTATATTAGATGTACATTATTTGATAGTGTGGTCCACACAATAATAATTGAGTAATGGCGGGGTAAGGGGTAAAGCCTGTTTTGATAGTTCTACCTGAAATGTCATACACAAGTTCATAAAATAAAATTACTACATAGCATACTACTAGTTTGACTTAAACATAATTGTAACTCTATTTATTAAATAATAATAATAATAATAATAATAATAATAATAATAATAATAATAAGAAAATAAATACATCTTCAAACATAACATTTTCATTTTAAAGTAATTCATAATACTACCACAAAATGCCATACAAAAGTTCATAAAAATAAAATTACTCCACGTACTCTTTTCTCTAAAAGTTTTGTTGAAATTTCAAAGTTTACACAGTTCTACATTGATGTAAGATTTTAATGTCAAACTTATTGTATCATCTCCTCTAAGTCAAATGATTAGGTTTGACTTGGTGCTTAGTTTGCACGAAGAAAAAATCGTTGGTGTCAACTTATTCCTTTTAGGAAAAATGTTAGTTTATCTTAAATAATATTATGTATTTTATTTATGATAAATATTATAAATTTATACATTAATTTGATTAATTTTAGCACTCAGCGTTGGAGTTTATTAACTCCAATCCTAACATATCTGCATATTTTAGGATATATTACATTGAAAATCATATATTTATAGAATATATTACATTGGAATATATATACACAGACAAACAAATTAAAACTAATACTATAAATATATAAATTAATTTAAAATTATTATGATTAGTTTATTTTGAAAAAAAATCCCTAACAATCAAAATCAATTTAAAAATTTAATAAATATCAATTAAATATATTAATCATATTTATAATATTATGAAAAAATTATAATTATATAAGATTTATTATACAATTATATATATAGACACATTATTATTTGTTTTTTTTGAGTACACACATTAAAAATAATACTATAAATATATAAATTAGTTTAAATTTATTATGATTAGCTATTTTGGAAGAATATTCTAAGTAATCAAAATCAGTTTTAAATGTCAGTAAATATCAATTTAATAAATATATTAACCATACTCTATAATATTAATTAAGTTTGACTTAATTTAATTTATTAAATAATATTAACTTTAATTAAAATTATTTCGCATCAGTTATAACAAAAAAATGTTGAGGGAAGTAGGACGCAAATTTTATTGTTTTTGACAACAAAAAAAATTAAATTGAATTAAGGAGAGAGATAATGGTAGAGCATTAGTAGTACAAAAATCCCAATCAAGGGGCATAGGAAATGGACAGGAGTTTTGTAAATTTGTAAAGTAAGCCCAAATTGTTTATTGTTTTGACATGAATTTGTTCCCTAGACTTGTGACTTGCATAAATGCTGCAAAGTCATGTTCACAACTTCACACTCATTGTGGTCCCACTTTTAAGATCCTCTTGTCAATTAAACAGATCCTCTGATCATGAGCTCAGACTCTTATTTTAGTATTTTACTCCTAATCATAACTACTTTATGCATCTCCAACCATTCTCTCTTATTTTTCCATTTTATGGGTCTAACTTCACCACATGACCATATAATTTATTTCCTTATTTTATCTCAAATCCTTCTTCTTTTCTCTCATTTTTGCAGACCCTACACTCATACACATTTATCTATTATTTTATTCACTTTTCTATAATTAATAGCTTCAACTTTATCATTATAATTTTTAATTTTGATTTTAAATAAAAATAAATTTAAATAACGAAATAAATTATTTTTTTATTTTATAAAATTAATTTCATAAATTTAATTCAAGCAATTAACACCATATTAAAATTTTCATTCAAAATCGTCAACGAATAGTGGTAGTGGTGATGTGGTGGTAGTAGTGGTGATGGTGGTGATTTGGTGGCAATAATAATAATCTGAAAATTAGAAACGAGATGAGAGAGAATATAAATAAGGGAAAATGAATGATGCAAAAAATGTCTTCCGACTAAAAATATAAGAAGACATTTTATATCAAATGGACATTTTTTTCTGTTAGACCAGAATAAATATTTTTATTTGACTTTATTTTCCTTGAATATCCAAACACAAGGAAAGTTCGAAAAATGACTTCCGAAAGACTTTCCGAGTTTACAAACAAACCTTAGTGAAAATTGTAACAAAGAATCAAATATGACAATACAAAAAGAGTTATAAGATTAAATATGATAGTGCTTGACAAGTAGCAACTAATTGATAGTTGATTATTAATTAAAATAACCTTACACTTCTTACATTTAAGAATTTACTATACAAATCATTTTATCAATTAATCAAGCAGGCAAGTATTAGTTACTACTCTTAATAAAGAATACAATTACACTAGCAAAACTCTTTACTAACAAACCAACAAAAAATGTTTTAACAAAAACATGGAAAAAGTGCTTCTGCACAGACAACATCTAGATTTTCTTCATCATTCTTTCTGTTGTTTCTCAGAACTGTAATTTTTTTATTTTTTTTTTTTTGATGGAAAAAACAGAAAAGGAAAATTCACACAATACAGAGTGAAGATATTGCTAGTACTTTTTGTTAGATTCCATTAACTCTAAGTGACCTTGATGTTGTGTCTTTCCAAAACCTTCTGTCCATTTTCAGCCCACCATTTTTCAGCCTGCTCTCCAGAGAAAACTTTCCTACTGTAAAGAAGCAAAAAAATCCCTTCACCAAACAGGGCATTCAAAGAACTTCATTCTTTACAATATATATTTCTTGAGATGCAAGAAAATCTAAAGGCTCATTCTGTATACTGGAATCACACTAGGCCAGAATCCATAGGTGGACTTTCTAAAGGACTCGAGAACTGAATTTTTATTCTTTAATCAACGTTAATTTGATCCGAAAGAAAATAAAATTCCATTCGCATACTGAAGGAAGAAAATTGGTATGGTATGGGGGTAATCCCAGCCAAGATGGCTAAGGATACAGACTTGTAACCACACGGTCACGAATTCGAATCTCAACCTTCTTGGTTTGAGCTGGTTAGCTATGACCTATGGGCAACCTAGGCTGGTTTATCTTCTTGTGGTTCTTTGCTGGCTAGGGTCACAAGGCGGGATTTACCCAATGCACACCCCTCAGGTAGTGGGTGCGGGTTTCCCCAAAAAATGGTATGGTATGGAATGGAGAATCAATGTTTCCATAGCATGAACATATCAAACATGAGGAGTTTGAAGGTTAAAATCACAATTATGCTCTGATCCAACTCATCTGCGAGAAATGGAGCATTAAAATGTGCCTATCTTCGCAGAACTAAATATGATAAATCTTGCCATGTATCTGGGACACAGTGTCAATATGGAATAAACGATTTAAGATTGAAAGGCCTCGTATAAACTGCTAGAGAAGGCATTAAGTGCAATGCAGTAGTTGTTGTTCAACTTAAAAGTGATGCAGAGAAATACCTGAAACGAAGTCTCTTTAGTTGATTGCCACCTCCAGGCAATGGAAAAATGGTAATGTATATGCCTGGTTCAGCTTGTATCATTCTCTCCGAGTTCTGTTGAACCTTCACTCGATTAGATGAGGGCGGGACATTTGTACTGTCACTGGAGTCACTTGTGGGCGAGGTTGTGCTATTAGTCACAATGCTTTCACGAGAAGGTTGACTAGGATCATTTGAAGGCTGTTGAGCAATAGAGTCTAACATGCTACGGGCAATATGGCCATCTGGCCCCGTTTCAGACATCTTTTTCAGCTGCCAGAAGATTTGGATCATATGGACCGTTAAACACTAATAGTTAGGTAACAGCACACATTATTAGGCTGTTATGGGAAGGAGTGAGACCAAGTCTTACCCGCTTAAATAATTTCTATGCAAATAATGGAAGGATGGCCAATATTTTGATAAAGGGAAAAGATTAAGGATGAATGACTAAACTTCTTTTGGATATGCCCAACAATGAATTATATCTGGAGTATTTACATAATTCTTCAAGGTATTTATTGAGCATTTATAATTCAAGGTATTGTATTGTAAACTTAAGTACAATACAGGGAAGAAATCTAATTTGTTCTTATTCTGGTGCAGATAATTGAAGCATGTGTTCCGTCTCAACTAAAAGCCTAAGCTGATAGTTGGATTGCACATTTGTGCGAGCCAGTTCCTTTTGACAGGGCTCCAAGCAACACGTGGGCCATAGTCTCTTTCTTTCAAGAGAGATTCGGACCCATAACCTTTGGCATGGGATTGGCTTTGATACAGAAACTGAAGCATGTGCTCTGTCTCAACTAAAAGCCTAAGCTGATAGTTGGATGGCACATTTATGTTTATATAGTATATATGCTCCACACATATAGTGGAGTTGAGAAGAATAAATGTCCAACCTGTGCATAGAGAGATTTAATGACTTCTTTTGCAGCTTGGCTTTTCTCGGACTCTTCAGCTGCTTTAGCCGTAGCCTCTTTTACTTGCATTGTTTTTCTCTCGAGTTCTGCTTCAAGAAACTGAGATTTGCTTGCAAGCTCTTCCACCTATAAACAATTTCAACGCAATTCCTAGTAAGCAAATTAATTATAATAGTGTTCATTAATCGCCTCAACCAAACAGACTATACCCTTTTTTTTTTGCATACACATATCAAGATTTAGTGTTTCTCATCAATGCTAACTGTGATTACCATAGACCTTTAGCCCATATGTAAAAGCCCCCTTGACCACTAACTCATGCTATTGCACAACTAATAGCTAGTTTTCTGTCCAAAATTTCCATACTAAAAGAGAATGTTAGTATAGAGAATGTTAACTGAAGGTGTTGCACAAGAAACTTAACAAGAAAAACAAAGTCGATCTAGTAGAGAAATTACAATTGTTGTATACTTTAAATAAATTTAATTAAAGTGAGTAGTTTCTATGGAACATTCTTGATTGTTTTCCTCCAGCTCCTAAAACAAGAAGCTTCCCGATATCTCATAGAATATATATTAAAAAAATACTTGATAACAAAAGAAAAGGAATTTTGGACGAGTTAATACCAGCTGAGGTTCTCCAATTATAGTGGCACCGCTACGTTTAGTCCTAAACTTTCAATTTAACCACCAATGGCCCTTCAACCTTCTAATTTAACTATCTATGATCCTTCAACTTTCAAGCTAACCACCCATGGTCCTTCAACTTTCAAATTTTTAACCATCCTTAGTCCTAATTTTTCCCTTACTTAAACTAACGAAAGGACCATGGGTGGTTAAATTTGAAAGTTGAAGGACCACAGGTGGTTAAATTGAAAGTTTAGGACAAAACATGACAGTGCTACTATACTCGAAGGACCCTAGCTAGTATTAACTCAATCTTGGACGCATGTATGAGGAAATTGAAAAGGAAAAAAAAAAAGCAGGCGCATTCAAAAAGCTCACCTGTGCCCTTAAACATTTGATCTCCTGACTCAATGTTGCTTCATTTTGCTTTGACGGATCATGAACTTCTTCATTTGTTTGAGCAAAAAAAGATAAAGATGGCATTCCAGTTCGCAAGAGACTTGCCTTTCTTAGAGTAGGATATGTTGCCTGAAGGGAACCAAGAATGGGAACCGAGAGAGAACTCTTTGAAGAGACATGTGGACTAGCCGGGGACTGAAGCAGGGAATTATATCCTCTTTGAACATTTTCACTAAGGAAAGTAAATATATTGCCTTCATGTTTTTCATCTTTTACGTTGAGGTTGGGACTTCTTCCTTCAGTTAGGTTGAAGGAATTAATAGAAGTGAGTCTGTCAGAACAGAGATGTTGTCGTTGAAGTCCAGTATTATCCAGCAACTTGCCAAACTTAGTTTGTGAAGTTACACTTTCAAATTTTGCGATATCAGTAACAGATCCAGGTGTCACGGGCTTCTGTAACTTGTTAAAACAATCATCACAGACACGATATGGCTTATTCATACTTGGGGCTAAAGAAGCTTTAAGAGATTTTCTGATACTACAAGTTGAGCAAACAACAAGGCCACAATTGTAGCAATTATGACGTTTTCGTATGAAATTAAAAGGATTGTGACAGACCGAACACATTGAATTATCAACGCTAGATACCCCTTTATGAAGACAGATAGCAGCAGTTAGATTTGACCCGCATACAACACTCTTCACCTGCTTATCTTTAAAGAATTCTACGAGGGTGGGTGTACACTGATCACAAGTATCGCCATGACCAAGTTGCCCATAGTTACCCTTTCCCCAGGTATAGACTTCTGATTTTGAAGTCAAAACAGCAGTATGATGTAAACCGCAAGAAATTTCCCGTACAATGCTGTTGGCAATTTTACCTTCGACACAAATTGGAGATGTCCCGTCGGTTAGGGGACTTCCCAATTGTCCATTCTCACCACTACCCATTGTATATACACGCCCAAAGGTGCTTAGAGCGGTTGTGGTGCTATGCCCACAGGCCACCTGGGTGAAAGTTTTATCAGCCAAAGCAGCTATACTCTCTGGAACTAGTCTGGCTTCTTTATCGCCATGTCCTAGCTTGCCTTTCTCTCCATCGCCCCAGGTGAATAGCTTTCCAGATTCAGAACAATCAGAATGTCCAGAATCGGTGGGTGTACTCATTATTTTGACAACTGCAGCTGTGTGCCAAATACCACAAAAAACTCTCAGTGTTTGTAATCCACTCAAAGCCTCCACTTCTCGTGGAATACTAGTTCCACAGCGGTTTCCATGGCCTAAGGCACCAAAGCTTCCATCTCCGAATGTAAACAACAAGCCTGTAGTTGTTATAAGGGCCGTATGCCAAAGCCCACAAGAGACAAAACGCACTTGGAAGCATTCAATGGGACCGCTTACTTTCTTAGGGATCCAATGACTGACTGCACTTTTGTGTCCAAGCAGACCACAGTTATAAACACCATCACCAAAAGTATATAAATCTCCGGAGATGGTAACCGCACAAGTATGATGTTCACCACATGCTACCATCTCGACATTCATGCCACTAAGAGATTCAATAAGCGTAGGTTGGCGAATATCTGCCTCAATCCCATGCCCCAACCTCCCACCAGCTTCCTCACCCCAAACTGAATACCTCGCCTCGTTTTGTGAGTAATACTGCATGCCTATAACCACAAGCAATACTATGAACATCAAGTACTACGGTTGACTCTAGTGCCCTTGGGCAATGAGCATCGATTCTCAGGTTAGATAATGAACTGGCTCTGCTCAAGCCACCACCCAGCACTCCAGCTCCAGTGCCTTCACCCCAAATGAAGACATCACCTAGGCTTACAAAGTCTTCACGACAAGAACCATGGCTTGATGAACTTAAAGCACTAGATAAACTTACTCTAGATGCATCAGCTACAGAATTTCGGGCATTTGGGCTTTCAACATCGGAAGGCAGTGTATGATTTGGGCTAACAGGATGGGAAGTAGTGTCAACAAATGTATGAGTTTTGGAAGATGCAGTGTAGGAAACAATATCAGCAAATGCTTTTCCCAATCCGCCTTGAGTAAGAGACTTGCTTCGTTGCGTGTCCTCTTGATCCTGTTCCAGTGAAGCATTTACGATTATTTTTTTATTTTTTTGGGGGAGGGGTAGAGTTGCTTGGAAGGAGAGGAAGAGGGTAAAATTCGAAACTTTTATGACAATTCTCCTACAAAATTGTAGGTGGAAAGTAAATTACTTACAGATGATAATCTTGAAAATGGAAAGACTTTTTGACCATGTGAACTACCAAAAAACACACCTTCAGTTATGCATTAAATTTTTACCTTGTGGTAGCTTCCATGTGAGATTAGTGCTTTCAGACCAGTAAGCCAAACCTCAGCTTCATCCTTGTCCTTGCATATCTATCCAGAATTTGCATGAGACTAAGGTAAGAGCTGATATAGATAGACATGTTGATTATCATCAGAGTGAAGCACAACTAATTAGTTAGGAAACTCATAAGAAACACACCAAATCCAATGATCTATCATTATATATGAGAGAAAATGACTGGTATTCCTTCTCGGGCCGAGGATACCGTTGGAATATTGCCTGAAAAAGGGAAAAAATTATGTGTCACTCGGATGATCAACTGCTCAATTTGTAAATACTCTATAGGTGGCAGTGAAATATGTATGCATACACATTTAGAAGCTCAATGCCAGACAACTAGTAAACTTAACAAAGCTCTTCATGATATTGACCTTTACAAGACCATTCATAGAGCAACAAAGCCCTTTGGATTATTAATCTAGAAACTACTTGCCATCTTTATCAAACCAATGAAAGTTACCTGCCAACCCAAAATCTACATAGGTCCCATCTTTCTATTAAATGGCACATGTTTTTTTTTTTTTTTTACTTTTTCATTTTTTTAAAGATAGAAGTATTTCCATTCTTCACTTCAAATTCATTATTTTTTATGTTAACTCTATAATGGCAGAGAAACTAAGTACATTAGTCAATCACTCAATCCCAAATAATCTGTGATTAAAGCTATTTGTATTGGGTGACAATAGCCCCGATGCACGATCCTTCCCAATTGTGCACTCCAAGAACAATAAAGAGAAAGAAAAAAGGAGTTATAGGGGTGGGGACAGCCAAGAGAGAAATTACAGGTAAAAAAAAGAACTAATTTGTTGCCAGGAAGTTAGGGTATATAATTGTTGGGATGCCTCAAAACATTAGGACAAAAAATAATTCAAATGAACAAAAAAAAAAAAAAGAGATTGAGGATGCATTTGTCCATCAGAATGTTACTTTAGAAAATCTTAAGGAGTTGAGATATATATTAAAATAGATCAAACTCACAGTTCGCTGCCCAGGAATTATCCTTGAAACACGATTCAGTTCTAGCTGTTTCTCTTCTTTGCCATAATACCATAGCAATGCAGACTCATCCTGAAATTGTTTTAATAAGAACCAAAACAACGATCGTTTTCCCAGTAGAGTAACTGAACTGGTAATTTAAGTCAAACATTTTTAAGGAAACTAATGAGGCAGAAAAGATTCAATATATTTGAAATTTATACTAGCTCAAATATGCAGAGTGTGGAATTTTTTCCAGGTTAAACTCCAGATACATGAAGCAACCCCAATAAAAAGGTTGTATCTGCCACATCTACCACTGCAGTTAGCACTAAAGCAATTAAGCAAAGCACATGAACAATAGTGCATGGAGTAATTGATTTGTTATTAATAAAGACTAAACGAAACTTGTTCCTTACACCACCATCACCCAATCCTCACCTTAGAACAAAGAATGGGTAATGAGCATATAGCCAACATTTGCCATATATTATATCAACGGCTAAATTAGCCCCAAGGATATGGATTAGTTTCCCTAAACACGAACCATTCATCAGAATTCAAAGGAATCATTGATTCTGTCCCTGAAATTAAGAGCCTTACGTGATAGTTTAAAGTTCACAAGGGCAAATGAGCACAGTAGCCAAATAGAAAAATACAAGAGACTTAACACTGTTCCAAATAATGATCAATGTTGCTCCCTAAATGAAACCACTCAATCTCAAAGTAACACATAAATGATATGACACGCAACAAGAGAATGCTATGGTAACTCAAATATCCCAACTTTTATCAAAATCTGGCACAATTTTATAATATTCATCAATTGAAACCTACCGTTATGAGGCATTACAAGGAAAACACACAACATACAACATATTCAGAGAATAGAAGTTCTAAATGCATTTGATCCACTGTGACAAAATAAAGCCATTCGTTTAAATTGAATACATAACACATTCCATGCAATTCGCAAATTTAATTATGCCAAAACGGAAATAAATATAGAAATAAAATAAATAGTGTTTAGATTGACAACATGGGAAATATCTCACAGAAGAAAGTCGAAATGGACAGAACTTTGGTTTTCCTCTGCGCCCATACTTCAACAGGAATGCCCCTTTTTTCAATGCTGTAATAGCCTTCAAGAAACATGGCCAATATGGAAAAAAACCAAGACAAAACGTAATCTCATTAACTATTATTCTACAGTAGCATTTACCTTAAACTTACATTAAGGGATTTGCAAAGTATACCTGGTCGATATCCCTGTCGGCAATACTAGGCCTTTGAAAACCAGCCATTCAAGTGACAATATTGACACAAAACCCATTTGAACAACAATAGGACAAGGTTCTCCCCCTACTTCTCTGCCCCATATACTAACTACACCCACAATAACTGATTACTTCAAGAGACTACACTCTAACTCCACCTTCAATATCCTTATTTCTTTATCTATCCCATTGTTTAATTCAGGAAACCAAATCCCAAATTTGTGAACTTTCCCCTAAATCATCAAACACAGAGAACCCTCAATGCAAAATGCGACTCGAAGGACATGTAAAACGCCCAAGCTCTTGACCAGCTCAAAACCACTCATAACAGAAAACAATAATGAAAACCTAAACCTTAATTTGCATGCATTACATTGAGTCTTGGAACTTACATAAATAATTCAACCCCATAAATCCTGTTAGAAGGGATTGCATTTAGCCCTATTTATCGAAATCAAACATTTGCCAAAATCTGGGAATCAAGAGTCCCTTTAAACAGATTGAAATGCACAAAATCAAAACTTTTTTGGAGAAAAAAAAAAAACAAACAAACAAAACAATTTCGTTCGTAAATTGAAGCTTTTTGTAAAATTCAAAAAGGGTTTTTGAAAATGATTGGGGAATTACCAAATTTTCAAAAGATGAAATTCTTTTTGCATGCGTCCCTTA
Organism: Ipomoea triloba; assembly: GCF_003576645.1. Taxonomy (NCBI): domain Eukaryota; kingdom Viridiplantae; phylum Streptophyta; class Magnoliopsida; order Solanales; family Convolvulaceae; genus Ipomoea; species Ipomoea triloba. Next base: position 28,817,668 of record NC_044918.1, read on the forward strand.
ACGTGCAAAATTCGTTTATACGTATAAAATACTCATGAAATTCTCTGTTTTTTACTTTTTTCCTTTCTCTCTCATCAATTTGCTTTTTCTTTTTCTTCTTTTAGTACCCCTTGTATTCCGCAAAGCCATGCCCTATGTTCCAGCACTGGCATTTCACCATTGTGATGTTTGGTTTTGAGCAGTAGTATTGTAATTAGGTGAATCAAATCTGTAATTGTAATTGTAATAATTGGTTAATCATCTAATTAAAAGTTGTAATTTGACAATTAGGCCTAATGAGAACTAAAAAATGTTAGTGTAATTGTTTGTTGAAATAAATGGTTTATATTATTTTGATTTTAGTATTTTTATTATTTTTCTTATTTTACCCTTTAATATATCTTCTTTTTTTTTTTTACAGAAGTGACAACAAGAGTGCATGGATCACACCAATTAATAGGGTTTTGTGTTGCAAAAATTATGCTTGGTGTGAGGATGTTCTCTCTAAAACTGCTATTGCACCAGTTAATTCAACATTTCTACCACAAAATATAGTCATTCCTTGAAATACTTATTTTTATGAAAATTTTGATAATCTTGCATTGATATATGTCAGGTCGTCAGGATACCGAATAATACGTTATAAATTTTAAAATATTAATCTAAAAATACACATTGGCCATTAAACTATTCACGCAATGCGCGTGTAGTAATTGGTTATGTGTTATAAAGTGAAAATTTTATTATTAAGAGTAAATATATCATTTTTATCATTAGTAAGTCATTGAACTATATATACACACAACTACAATTAAATTTTCTGATTCAAAAAAGTTTCATTATGAATAAAATGTGAAAAAGATACTATAAATAATTAATACATTTTGATAAATTTCCACATTTTGGTTTTGAAACAAAATTACACAAATTAAAACCCAAAGAACATAGGTGGGTTACTAATTAGAAATAAAATGTTGATTATATTTTTTTCTTATAAGTAACAAACAATTTATTCTTGATTGGCATTACATTTTTCAGTATAAATATTACTATACATTTTCATCTTAACGTGACCCGTTTCACATATCTTCACACAATATCATCAAAAGCTTTCTTCCACAGTAATAGACTTTGGGCAACTCCTAGCTAGGCTATGCATACAAATTGCATGCTTAACTTCCATACAAATTGCATGTTATGTCTTTTTCATTGGTTTTGTAAGAGTAGTGTTGGATCACAAAAGTGTGTTTTCTGTTCTTTTAAGCAGAAACCAATTCAATGTAATGCTCAACCAATGCCTATTTCTCTAAACACAATTCCAAAATGAAAAAATACTGCTCAAACTGAATATGAGAATTGGTGGAAATTAAACCCATATGAGGAGGGAACAAATTAAAATGGGTTTAATTTCCTCCAATATCTCATTTTCAGTTTATTTTGCAAAGATAGATGTGGAATATATGTTTGGGATGCAAAGTCACAAATTAAATACCCACTAATATATTTAATAAAATAAATCAATTATCCATATATAAATATTTAAATATACAGGTTTAATTGAGCAAATTAATTAATATTTTTCCTACACTCTTTGGGAAAATATGAGAATTTAAAAATAAACTTCTTACTCTTTGATATTTTCTCCATATTAATAATTAATAATTAAATATTTTAGATAATATCAATACTTATTTAAAACGTATCATACTACTATTATGTCTACATTTATTATTGCATCATGTATATATTCTTTTTGAAATCATTGCATCACGTATTTAATTATAATAATTATAACTAATTATAATCATTCATTCTTGGAAGCCAAAGCAATTAAGACTTGGGCAGGACTCCTTATAACATCAATGGTAGAAACATTTCTTAGGCTAATCAATTCAAATTTAAGCACTTTAATTAAATAAACAAACTAATTGAATGTTATTGAGTTGTTGTAAATACATAATTGTGGAGATTACTAGAGAACTTTTATTATGATAGTATCTCTAATCTAACTTTTATTATGATAGTATCTCTGATCTTCATCTTTTATAAATCTATAGATTTACTGGAACTCTACTTAGATTAAATTAAAGGAGGAATATAATAAGATATTAAGATTAGTGTTTTCTCGCTCTATTTCTTGTCTTCTCTTTTACTTTACGGAGTATTATATATTGTTATATCTGTTACATTCCGAATATAATACATGATCTTTATATACATGGTGTTGTATACTATAAATTTTGATGAGGATTTGTATGGATTTTATTATGTTTTAATTTGTTCCCGGCCCCTTCATGCGGTGCAGTGTCGTTCCATTAAAAATAGAGTCAGTCTAATAGTTTAAGAGTTTAATTTGGACCTTTATTATTTTTGTTTCGAGATGACACAAAAGCATAAGGGAATAGATATTTTTTTTTAACATTTAGATTTCACTATAATGATACAAAGAGATATTTATTTATAAAAGTGAGAAACATAATCCAAAAAGACCTATGAAATATAAAAATAGAAGTCTAGAAGATTTAGAAAATCTCTATAACTAAGGTAATTGAGTCCAATCCATATAGAGTTCAAGTTATTGTATTCTATGACAAAAGTTAAAAAGTAATAAAAAAAATTTGTCTAAGTGTAATGCATAAAATTCAACAAAGAAAAAATACATTTCAAAATTTAATTTAAAATTAGTGACATTTCTGTCAATTCTGTGCATATTTAAATACAAATTTATTCAAGAAATAGTAAAGAAAACCCTAAAAATTTTCTCCTCCTTCTCTCAAAAACTCTTCCCCATGGCCGCAGGTCTTCTTCTTCCTTTCCTCCTGTAGGCGTCGCCTCCCCTTGCTTTAGTGGAGGCGGTGCCTGCTACCTTGTTCTACCTCCTCCACTCCTTCACCTTCTGTCTCCTACCTGTGAACCACCGCCATCCACCGCAGTTTACCTTTTTCCCCATTCCCCCAGTGCTTCCCCCTTCTTCTTTCGCCATTCGCCTCACCAGACGCTACATCTCCGCCTCCTAACTCCGCAACAGCCTTTTCTTTACCCTCCTTTGGCTCCTTTTTGTCGCAGATCTAACAACATACTCACAGGAAACCACTGTCAAGCTCCAACTTCTTATTAAATAAAATAATATATATTTAGTTTGTCAGCTTGTGGTTTGTGCTTTGGTTTTGAGGTTTGCAGCTTTGGAGATTGGGTTTTGTGGCATTAGGTTGTCAACCACTTTTGCTTTTGCCCGTATTTTTCCATATTCTTTAGGCCCTAGTGAACGGTGCTTCCCACACATCTGAACACTCTACACATTTTCCATTTCTAATGGAAACCGGACTCTAACCTTAAGTGTGCACACCCCCGAATGAGGATTCCAAGCCTCAACAGGAAGTTACCAGCTCTAGTATCCAGGATAAAGTTTCTACTGACTACCCTGTAATTTAGGGTACATAGACCCATTCCTACAGAATACACCATAGTGTTCTAGTACCCGAGGATTGTTCCTGACGGGCACTCCTCTACAACAATTAAATTACAATCATATAATCAAATTTTAAACTTCACATAGCTTCCAATTTTTAAGAAAATATAGTTTTCTCAAATCATTTTTCCATACTAAAATCTCTTGAAAATTTGTAAAGGACTATTTTATTTGAAAACTCTAATTTGTCCAAAATTCTCAATCTCTCATAAAATAGTACTCTTAATAAAAGAAACGTCCTTATTTCCAAAAATGTCAAAAAGATCACTTTATCACTAAAGATAATCTTAAAATAATTATCTATCCATATTTAACATAAATCTCTTAACAAAACAAAATATGTCCTAAATAATAAATAATTTTTTTTTTATAAAAACTACGTACATACGTACAGGATACAAATATATATACACACTAAAATTTCTACCAACCACACAAATTTCTAATTTCATGGAAATACTAACAATCAATTAATATCTCAATTCTAGATAATACAAATTAATAATATCACTTTACAACTAACACATACTTGATAATTACATACAAAAAAAAAATAAGAAATATATATACACAAATAACACATACGGTACATATAAATAAAAGAGAACATTTTATTTATTTTATTTTTATAAAACATACGTAGAACACAAATAACTAAAGGAAAATATTATTATTATATATTTTATTTTCTTTCTTCTCTTTTCTTTTATGCGTACTACAAAAATATAATATATATATATATATATATATATATATATATATTCATATAATTATTCTAATATGCATACTCTGTACATACATGAATTATATATACATACAATTATTTTAGTATACATACGGCATATATATATATAAATAAATTAATTAAATAAAATTTTAAGAGAATGAATATATCTATTCATACGATTTTACACATACATAACTCATACAATACTACTAATACATACATGGTCACATATGACAAATTTGCATCTAAAAAATATATATAAATTTTCTTTATATAGATCACAAACATACGTAAGCAATTTGTAACCTACTACTACATATATTTATAGAATAAATATTTACATACCAATCTTAGCATTTATAACCAGCAATTTAAGTATTTAAATGTATATACCTCACAATATGATTATGGTAATTACATATATTTAAACACATACATATATACTGTGCATATATATATATATATATATTTATTTATTTATTTATTTATAATTATAATATATATATAATCATATACTTATTACTTCATCTATATACATATAGTACATGAAATATATATGATTTATACACATACATACGTACAACACACAAATAAATATATATATACTACATATACACATGCAATCACTCAATTTATATATATTCATATACATTTCTTTATATACGTACAAACCATAATATTTATATATATAAAATTTACCTACATAGTCATATAGGATACATATGAACACAGTAAAATATACACTTTATTTTTAATTGGCATACATACGAATACCACATATACATAAAATATAAAATTTATTTCACTTTAATAATCATGACTAGAATATAATTTCTTGGATCAAAACACCACTTCATCATCAATCAAGCAAAACATATCAATTTGTACCACCAAATATATGTTTAAATTCTACAAGGATCAAGACTCACATAGCAACAATAAATATATATATACTTCTTTTGTTTCTTGTACGTACATATACATATTATATATATAATAACATATATATATGTTTTTTTTCTTTACTTACATATGTACGTGTGTTGTATAATATATATATATACACACATGATCAAACAACATAAACATTCATATGTACTTCTACGCAGATACATATATTAAAATATATTTTATAACCAAAATCACGTATATTATGATCATCAACTCGCATCAATTTTTCACCACAACACAATATATATATATATATATATATATATATTCATATATACATCAAATCATGCAAATGGGATAAGTAAGTAGAAAACAAGCCCACTACTCACATTCAATATATAACAATTTCTATTACTAAAACCTCACATAACACATATTAAATAATTTGATTCGGGGTAAATAGATTTTGGATAGACATAAATCTTACCTCAATATTGATAAGCATTATTTTTATACTTATTTATATTTGATTCTTATAATAAATTAGTTTTATTTATTTTACATTATATTTATTTTAAACTTTATTTTATATTTTATCCTAATCTAATAATTAGTTGAATAATTAACTTTAATGAACAAATTAATAAAGAATTCGGTTTAGTTGATTTGGACTAATTGCTTTCATTTTATTATTTGTTTATAATTAGTTAGCTTATTTTTAGTTGCTTTAAATGTCCAACAGCCCAACTAAATTTATTTTTGTTTTGCTTTTAGAAGTTACGTACGTAACTTAATTTCTAATGAGTTCAGCAGCCAACAGCGAAAGAATTACTTTATATTAGGTTATTAAGTTTTATTTTATTTTGTTTTGCTTTTGTGTTTTCTAATTACGTAGGATGCACAGACTCCAGAGCTAATTATTCGGACGTGCGAATTAGAGCAGATTGCGGCGACCACTTCTACGTACGACAATTCCGACTGCAATGCTACGTGCGACGAGCTGCTGCAACGTGCGATTCGGACAGCCATGGACTGCTCCAATCACCTCTTGCATGTTCCGCCTTTTGCTCCCTTTCTTGCAATTAGCGCAAATAACGCAATTCTAATTGTATAAATAGGACAGCCCTTTAGATTTGTAGGGGCATCCATTCTTCATTCAATTTGATTCTCCTTTGTTGCTTCCAAAACACATATATTTATATATATATTTTTTATTTTGTAAACAATCCTACGATGTACTGCTGAGTTCATATTTTTCCAATTCGAAGATTATGGAAGTTTGATTCTACAAGACCAGTAAGTTTTATTTAGCCTTAATTATTATTTGCGCTTTATTATCTATGTATCTTCTGTTATATTCATATATATGATTTAATGCTTGGTTAATTGTTGCAATAGGGCCCATTGTTCAATTATCAAGTTATTAAATTGCTAGTCAGAACCTTGAATCCGTAATTGTTTAAGTGTTTTGATGTTAGTAGCAAATAGCACAATTTGATTATAACTGATTTTCGTTTTGTGTTATGGAGATATATAGTCTAGCTTAAATGAACCGAGCTTGTGAGTTTGTTGGCTAGGATTGGTAGTCTTTCTAATTCGATAATGCTGATAGTAAATTAAATCCTAAGAGCTTGTTTAGGGTTGTTTATTAGCTAGGGAAGTAATTAAAGAGCTTGTTTTAATTACCGACGAAGTAAGGAAAGACAGGTTGTTAGAGCTTGTTAATAACCATAACCAATCTAGTAAAGAGTAAAGTTAGTTTGGCTTGCATATCAATATCTGTCTTGTTAGAATTAAACTGATTTTATGCCTTGGGTTGGATACCTTTTGCTATTGACATTTACTTGATAATTATATGCTATTTGATATTATTTTTCATTTTATTGTTACTATTCAAGTTTCTATTCCCGTTTCATTATTTATTAAACTCATTGCTAAAGATAAGTCTAACCAATCTCTGTGGGTACGACCTTACTCATCGCTATTACAGTTCATAAAAGTAAGTATTTATTATTTGTTGGTTTCGACACCCATCAAATATCCCAAAATCAACCTCATGAACCACCTAAAATTGAAGAGTCAACAAGAACGAAATGTTTTTTTTTTCTAAAGACTTCAAAACATGGATATAGCTAAGAGTGATTCTATAATCATAGAGAAAGAGAGATGGTGAGAAAAGAAGAAGGAGAAGAGCTATATTTATAGGCTCAAGAGGGAGGTATCTCATCATCCACAATTTAATTTGAAATAATTTTAATTCAATGGTGATGGGTGTAACTCCAAATCACCTATTCAATCATCCAATCCAATAATAATAATAATAATAATAATAATAATAATAATAATAATAATAGTAATAACAATAATAATTATAATTATTTAAAAATAGATTTGTAACTCCCAATTACCTTAAAGATAAGATATTTATACATATTATATATATATATACATATATAATAAAATATTTTTTTTTGACATTTGTAACATATGTATATAAATATATATATATGTACCAACCATATATCATTTAGATACCAATAGTAATAATAATACTACTTATAATAATATAATAATAATAAAGGAGTATACACATACATAGTACCAAAATAATAATAATAATAATTAATGATGATGATGATAATAAAGATTCATATGGATTTCAAAGGATTAAGAGGTTCTAATGGCTTAAAGGTTAAGATCTTAAAATTCTAAAGATAAGGTTTAGGGTTCGAAACATCAAATGAACATATTAGTATTATATTTTTCTTTCCAAACAGATAATTATTTTCCTTAGCAAAAATCAGGGTGTTACAAACTACCCCCCTTAAAAGATGCTTCGTCCCCGAACCATAACCACTTCAAAAATAAATATGTACTACTAGGAAAATAAATACACAATAAGTAATTTTAGCAATTAAGTTCAAATGAACTCACCAAAGTCCATAAATCACAAAAATCAAGTAAAACATAAATCACCGGTTACCCGGTATCATAATTAGAGAAAATAGCAAATGCAATTAATTATGCAAAATCACACATCCTCACCGCGGTTCAAATTTTAAATCCTAGTCAATTTTACTTATAACCAAATTCCTAAGTTAGGCTTTATTACCACTTGGTAACGCCTATCCCAACGGAGCGTAAAGCTCTGATACCAACTGTAACACCCCACTTTTTCCACAAGAAAATACGGGTAATTTTTTTTTATTTATTTACAATTCAACTATACAACAGCGGAAGCTTTAAACAACAAGAAGGAAAAAGGGGCGTTATGCCACGCTTGAGTATCTCACTTATACTCAAACGCACAGGCTAAAACCAACTAATAACTATCACAACTTTCTAATTAATACAACGGTGAATTCTAATGGATTTAATTACAAGCTTAAAAATTTAGCGCGGATCACTCTCATGCCAATGCTATGTAATTCGTCACCTGCAAAATTAACTAAAGAGGGGAAAATAATGTCAGCGCGACGGCTGGTACGACTTACTCCACCCCGTAAAACATTTGCACATAGCACATAGCATCTTAGAGCACATAATTCCATATTAACCCCATAGAATATGTTATACTCATCCACATAATCATTTTTAATCAATTAGAATATACTCATTCTCAATTCAATCAATTTATCATGGATTCTAATTTCATATAACATTTCATAATAAATAATAATCAAATAATCATCATTTAATTCCTCATAAAATACTATACTTTCACAACTTATCATTTTCATAAATAATAGGAATCAAATACCAATTCACTCACATAAATAATTATTTAACTCCACATAAAATTCCATAATATCCACATTTTTTTCCATTTTCATAAATAATAGGATTTAATCCTTTATTTACCATAGTATACTTTTCAAAAATCATAAATTCTCAATTTTCATAAAAACTTTACTTTGTGCCAAACTTGCACACTATAAAATACATATGGAAGCACATCAATCACAAATAAATGGGATAGGGTCCTTTATGTAACAAATCACTCTTCTTTCGCCATTCGCCTCACCAGACGCTACATCTCCGCCTCCCAACTCCGCAACAGCCTTTTCTTTACCCTCCTTTGGCTCCTTTTTGTCGCAGATCTAACAACATACTCACAGGAAACCACTGTCAAGCTCCAACTTCTTATTAAATAAAATAATATATATTTAGTTTGTCAGCTTGTGGTTTGTGCTTTGGTTTTGAGGTTTGCAGCTTTGGAGATTGGGTTTTGTGGCATTAGGTTGTCAACCACTTTTGCTTTTGCCCGTATTTTTTCATATTTTCTGGTGCTTTAGCTTTCTGTATTTTGCTGATTCTCGGTAGTTTTATATTCTCTCTCGTATTTTTGGCGAGTTGTCTTCCTCTCGTTCCTTTGACGAGTTATTTTCCTCTCGTATTTATCGAGATTTGGTTGAAACGTGAATTGACTATATGGTCATGGCAAATGTTAACCTCATTCTGGGCGACGAAGATGACAAAGATAGAGTGCCTCTTTACCTAGGTGGGAGGCTTTTATCTGATAAACCGGTCAAATCTTTCAATGATCTTAGACTGGGTGTGTTTTGTCAGATTGAAATATTGTCAATGCTCAAGAGATTGAAGACCCAGATGATGTACAAGACTTCTCATTCAAAGTCAGTCCTATTTATGTTTGGCCAGATCAATATTGGCTTTAAAGAAGTTACAAGTTCCTTCAAGGATCCCAGCTTCCGAGTGGTGGAACAACAATCTGCGAACCAAGTTCTCCCGGTGCTAGGACAATTGTTTCTATGTCAGATTATAAGGAATTGATTACTATTCCATCTAATCTTATTGTAATCGTTTCACCTTGTGCTTTAATGAAATAGCTCGCTTATCCTTCAAAAAAAAATACAAATTTATTCACTCAAATTTCGAACTCAATTACTTCTAAAATTTTATTTTCACTTACAATTAAGACCAATATATAGATTCTAATAAAATATTTATCAAGTATAAAAATATTGAACTATATATAAAATATTTTTAAAAAAAATTGGGGCCCCTGTGCGGTCGCCCTGGCCAGGGCCGGCGGCCCTAATGCGATTCAATGATTTTTTCGAAACTAGCGGTTTTTTTTAAAAATTTATATTATGGGATCACAGTTTCGCCGGACTAATCCTAAGCCCATAGAACCCTTGTGAGATGACAATTTATATCGTGGACCAAGGTCCACAGTGCACTGTATTTAGACCCTAGTCCAATACACAAAATTTGACTTCATAATGTACAGATTCATGTTCATAATACACACACATAAATACGATATAAGAAATTTGGAAGAAGTTGGTAGGGGTGGTGGGGTAGTGGTGGTGAGTGGGAGGGGGGGGGGGGGTGGTGGTAACGGCGAGGGTGATTAGTTGCTCCATTGCGGTAAACAGAAAATGACTTCCCAAAAAAATGGGAAGTCATTTTTTTTAAAAATATTAGCTATTTTTCATTAACCAACTTATTATTTTCTATTGATTTTTAATTTTCCTTGTTTCCAAACACCTTAAACCGAAAAATGATTTTTTGAATTTTCAAACACACCCTAAAGACACAAAATAGTCACTACGGTCCAAAGGAAGGTTACCTATGCTAGGCCTCTTCAAAGGGAGTTGTTGACGATCTCCTAGAAAGGAAATGTTAGCAGTGAAAGTTCATCGTCAGCATCTCTGTGGAAGGCCAGGCTGGAATGGTCACGCGTTTATGTTATTTTAACAGTTCCTCATTGTTTTCATTAGGTCCATTATTACAGAGTGTTTTTGAAAGAAATGAATTGAAATTAAAAAATTCTACATGTCTGCGTTAACTTGGACAACACATTATGTAATTTATTTTATAAATGATTTGGGAACCTCTGCAAGTTGCATGTGCCAAGTTGAGGATACTTTTATCCCTTTGAAATTAAAATAACATTAAAAAGATCACCAATCTCATCAATACATACAATTATTTTAAAAATTTTAATCAAGACGGTTACATTAAAAATAGGGATCCTGTCTAACAATTTAATTTGGACCTTCACTATTTTTGTTTCGAGATACAATCTAATTAAATATAATAGAGTAAAACGAAAAACACAAAGATAATAATAAAGAGACAAGAACATAGGGGAAAGATAGATTTTTTATTATTATTTTTTTTTTTTTTACATTTGGATTTCACTATAACATACAAAGAGATATCTATTTATAAAAGTAAGAAGCATAATCTAAAAAAACTTATGAAATATAAAGATAGAAGTCTAGAAGATCTAGAAAATCTCTATAATTACTAAAGTAATTGAGTCCAAATTCATATAGAGTTCAAGTTATTGTATTTTATGACAAAAGTGAAAAAGTAATAATTTTTTTGTCTAAATATGATGCATAAAATTCAACAAAGAAAAAAATACATTTCAAAATTTAATTTAAAATTAGAGACATTTCTGTGCATATTTAAATATAAATTTATTCACCCAAATTTCAATGTCAATTCTTTCAAAAATTTTATTTTCACTTACAATTAAGACCAATATATAGATTCTAAAAAAAATTTATTCAATATAAAAATATTGAACTACACATAAATATTTATTAAAAAATTGGGCCCCGTCGCCCTGGCCCTGATTTTAACACTACTCAAAAAGAGTTGAACTTGAGAAAGAGAACCGAAAAATATTTTTCCACGTAAACATTTCCCATCAAATTACGTCCTTTTTATTTTGATGTGAATAGATATTTTTGTTTACTTCATTATTATTTTTTATAGCCAAACATTAAAAAATTCAAAAAATAAATTGAGCTCCAAAATTATTTTTTAGTTTTCAACGAGACTAAAATTTTATTTTATTTTTTGATTAAACGAGACTCTAAAATTAGGTTGTATTGATTAATAAGAAATGATGTTGAACAATCCTTTGAGATGGGGGAAGTATATATATTTTTAACAGCACTTCAGTGTTTTCATTAGGTCCACTATTACCCGATGGAAAAAAAAAAGTTAAATTAGCACCTTAAGTCGATCAAATAGTACAATTAGATCATTTAAATAATAAAAAATAAAACTTCATTCAAATTTCACCAGTAAAATTGTTGAATTGAATCCAAATCAACTTGTTTAGCATGTTAGTTACGTAATTCTCATGTTGACATGTGTTCTTGCAAAAAAAAAAAAAAAAAAGACACGTATTAGTACAAGAATAACTAACTTGCTAACATGTTGCTGGACTCAATTGAACAATTTTACTTAGGGGACCTAATTGCATTATCTGGTCGACTTAAGGAGACAATTTGACCATTTTTCTTTACCTGAGTAATTTTTGAAAGTAATGAATTCAATTAAGTGAAATGGATATTCTTCAGTATATTCCAAGTTGATCACATGCATTATTAGTACCTCCCAAATAATATGACAAATTTTAAGATTATATAATTCTTTTTAAATTCTAGAAATTATCACATGCATTATTAGTACCTCCCAAATAATATGACAAATTTTAAGATTATATAATTCTTTTTAAATTCTAGAAATTATCTCTCCAATTGTGCATGATAATATAAATAAGGTCGGCTTAGAGAGTAGAGTAGGCAATAAAATATAACAAGAAAATATTAAAATATATTGATTGAAGTAGGAGCTATCTGAGTTGAGATTGAAAATTTGAAGTTGAAATTCAGAAGTATTATATCAAAACAACTGTAGCTAAAAGTACGTGTTGATTCTTGATGACACAAATTAAAGCTAGAGAGCTAGCAAGAAATGATTAGAGTGAATTGAAGGATGGCCTGTGTTGGTCTCATCTCTCTTCTCCGAACACTAGACTTGCAGTTCTTAGAGCCACGACCAATCTTGGTTGTTGATTACAAGGATGAAATCCAGTGTCTTCATCAAAGGCTTTCTGTTTTAGTAGCCCTTCTCGAGGAATCTGAGAAAAAGCTCGATGTTAGCGAGGCCGAGAGAGATGTTATTGCAAGAGTTAAAGAAATAAGTTTCAGAGCTGAAGAAGAGATTGAATCTGAAGTAATGGAGATCCTTTCCAATGGAGCTTCTCATGAAACACTCCATCAAATCTTGCAACGTCTTGTAGAAGACACTGAAAGGCATATTCAGTGTATTGAGCAAAGAAACATTACCCAAATATCGTTATTATCATATAATCCCCAATCAAACCAAGAGCACATCATACCTGGTGGAGGTTCAAAGCTGGATAATGATGCAATGGTAGGGCATGCCGAAGAATTGGAGAGGACGAAGGAGATGCTCCTTCAACGCTTCACTCAACGACGACAAGTTATATCCATTGTCGGCATGGGAGGCATTGGCAAGACAACTATGGCCAAAAACATCTACGATGATCCATCAATAAGATCCCACTTTGATGTTCTTGGTTGGGCAACCGTGTCTCAACATTATGATCTGCGGAGAATTCTCCACGACCTCTGCATTTGTGTTGTACAAATGACTGATGAACAAATCAGTGAGGTGAAAAGCAGTGTTGACCTAGCAGACAAAGTACGTCGGTACTTGATGGGTCAAAGGTATCTTCTTGTGGTGGATGATATATGGGGCAGAAGAGGATGGGATGATCTACAAAGATGCTTCCCAGATGATTCCAACGGTAGTCGAATATTATTGACTACTAGACTCAAAGAGGTAGCAGATTACAGTGGATGTTCAGGTAAGTATGTTTGCAACTTGCCTTTCCTAAATTCAAATGAAAGTTGGAAACTATTTTCCCAAAAGTTGGGAAGCATAATATTGCCTCTTGAAGTCAAAGAAATTGGTAGGCAAATTGTTAATAAATGCCAAGGATTACCACTTGCTATTACTGTAGCTGCAGGGCTTCTCTCCAAAACCAAAAAGTCAGTAGAAAATTGGCAGAGTATTGCGTCAGCAATGGATTTTCCAATGACTTCAGATCTTCATGATCAATGCTCAACCATACTCACCCTCAGTTACAACAACTTGCCTTACCATTTAAAAGCTTGTTTCTTATACTTTGGAGTCTTTCCTAAAGTTAGAAGAGAAATCCCCACAAAGGATCTTCTCAATTTATGGATTGCCGAAGGATTTGTTAGGGAAGATAGTGGTACAAGTTTGGAAGAGGGTGCCATGGATTACTTACAAGATCTGATTGACAGAAATCTAGTGCTTATTAGCAAGCTAAGTTTCATTGGCAATATTAAGACATGTAGAATGCACGATTTGTTGTTTGACTTGTGTTTGAGAGAAGTAGAAAAAGAGAAGCTTGTGTCTGCTTTTCGTTTAAAGAGTGAGAATGTTGTTGAATTGGGTGACACCGAGCCTTTGTTTGAATATGCAAACCGTTGGTTAACATTTCAATCAGTGAACTTTCGACCCAAATTCAGTGACAACTATAATTTCTACAAATCTCGTACCCTTTTGTTCTTTTATGGTGCTTCTGGATATCCTGGGATTCCTGTATCTTGGAGACAAAATGTGTCTTTCACGATGATAAGGGTACTGGACCTAAGGACAATTAGCTTCAATGAGGCTTCAAACATTGACTTCTCGGATTTGATTCTCTTAAGGTACCTAGCTTTGAATAAAATTAAGTATGTAAGGATGCTGAAAAATCATCACAGCTTACAAACTCTAATTGTTAAGTTTAAAAATTCATGCCGTATAGAGGAAATCCAAAGTGATGAGAAGGTTGGCAGTGAATGGTTGCAAGGTTTATGGGAGTCTAAAAATTTGAGGTTTATTAAGTATCCCTATCTATTCCCAATAAGTATTGATGATGTCCCAGTTCAACATAATTTACACACTCTTTATTGGGTTCCTTATCTTCGGTGTATCAAAGAATTTGTTTTGAAGATTCCAAATGTTAAAGTGTTGGGGATTAGATGCTGTGAAACATTTGAATATCAAACCAAAACCTGGTGGGATACTCTCCACTACTTAACTAAGCTTGAGAAACTAATAGTTGAAGATTTTGACTCCGCACCATTAGAACTTCCAAGTATTAATTCATTTCCCCAAAGCCTTAAGGAGTTGAAAATTGTGGAAACAATACTCGGTTGGGAAGCTATTACAATCATTAGTATGTTGCCAAATCTTGAATCACTCAAACTTCTCAAAGCCTATTACATGGAGATGAGTGGGAAACTGGAGACGGTGGGTTCCCCAAATTGAAATTGTTGTTCATCAGTGAGGCATATTTGAAGAACTGGGAAAGGAAGAGTGATCATTTTCCTGTCCTTCAAAGCTTAGCATTGCATCACTGCCACAACTTTTGGAAATGATCCCCGAAGACTTTGCAAACATTACTACGTTGCAATTGATTGAGTTGAAAGATTGTTGTCTTTCTCTTGTGGAGTCAGCTAAGAACATTCAAGAAGAGCAAATCTCGTATGGAAATGATCTACTTGTTGTTCGTGACTATGCACTTGGAGTTGGTAGGGTTTGATTGTCTTTGCTTTTATTTTAATCTCATTTCTTTTGACCCTTTTTTGACAATATTTGTTTCTTAGCTTACAGAATATTAGGAGGATCAGTCCAACGAAGAAATTTAATGAAAATTAAAGCAGATCGAGCAATCAAGGAAATTGAAGATGATGAAGGCCGGCGGCTGTGATGTTTTTCAATGATTTCTATTTCTCTTAGAATTTTATTCACATTAAAATTCATTCTCTGTCTCACTATACATTAAGACTATTAATCTGGCCTTGTACTCTTATAAAAACATATATCTTTTTTTATTTTGTAAATTGAATTGATCAATATAAAATTTTTCCTCAAAACTATGATTCTCATAAGATTATTTATCAAGAAAAAGTGAGCAAAAGCATCATCGTCCTAGTGTTACGTTGAACGGTGGATCTTGCTTTTCAAGCTGTGCAGCAATGAGGCAATGACGTGAGATGCAAATGGTGATAAGCCACTATCATCAATAGTTTTTTGTTACACATATCAGTATATATCACCATTGATCCTTGTGCTTACTGTTGAAAATTATTTTATAAAAAAAAATGACATTTTAAGTTATTATTTTTTGGATGTGAGTTCTTCTAAGTTTGACAAAGAAAATTGATACATTGTACGCTCAAAACAGATAACTGGTGAATAAAAAAATTATTTTCTCTAAAAACTTTTGCTCACCCATTCCTTATAAATTTGTGTGTTACAATGCTCCTAACAACCTCAGACGATGACGAATCATTTTGTACCTTTGACCTTTTGAAATTATTTTCACACAAATATTAAATTATGTTACTTTATTTTTACAAATTGTTTTTTCACTTATATATCTATACTATATATAAAAGCATTATCCTCCTTCCAAACTTTCCCGCCCAAAGTTAGTGGCATTTTGGTAAAATCAGTTATTTTATTTATTTATTAATTTATTTATTAATTAATTATTAATTTATTAATTAATTTATTAATTATCCACCCGTGCGTGCCTATTATGGTTAAATGTTGGTGATTGAATAATTGGATTTATTATTTATCCACACACACACACGCATATATATATATATATATATATATATATATATATATATATATATATATATATATATATATTTATTTATTTATTTATTTATTCACCTATAATACTATTATGGTTAGATGTTAAATTAAAATGTTAAATATGTAATATAATATGGTAATATTAATTGGTGATTGAATAATTGATGATATAATTGGTGTGATATAATTGGTGTGATATATTTGGTGATATATTTGTAATATATGTAATAGTATAAATAGAATTAATATTATTTTACATTTCTTATAGCCGTATTGAATATTTCCTAATCTTAGCCTAGAGGATTTTGGCTAACAGTAGCCTAGGAAATTATAACATATTAATATATTAATTTTATGGTAATAAATTATAACAGTAGCGTAATTATGTTTTTCCTTTTTTTTGTTTCTCCTACTAATCAGCCAAATTTCCTAAACTACTCCCCCATCTCCACCCCTCTTAATTTCTTACCTTTTTCACCTCTATCTCTCTCTCTCTTCCTTATTTTCTATATAAACTATGGCTTATAATCATAATTCATATTCCCTGTGAATTCTGAGCCGGATTTTACCTTTATTTTTCTCTCTCTATCTCTTAAAATCGGTTTCTCCCGGAAAATCAACAACCATGAGTACTGTAAACATGGTAGGGTACCGGATTGGCGACGCGATGGAGGTGTTGAGCAACGAGGAAGGCTTTGTGGGATCCTACTACGAGGCGACGGTGGTGGGTGTCGTTACTATGTCTGCTTTATTATCATTGTTCTAGAATTTGTAGTGCTAAGTATAAGAATTTTTAGTCAATTTCTTACATTGTTGTTTGGGTTATAGGAGTATCTCACTATGACGAATCAATTTCCTTTTCGTTTGGTTTAGTACAAAATAATAAATTCAGTTCTGGCGGAAAAGATTGTAATTCTGCCTTTAAAAAACGTCAAATTCATATCACTTACTCCATTTTGGCTTTTACAAATTATGCTATCAACGTAATGCTTGCAACGAAAAATTAAGGGTTCTAACTTGCTTATCTTTGCAAATATTAGCATCATCCAAATATAAATAACATTCTTCCTAACAATTTAGAACTAAACGTTTTTTTTAATGTTTTTTTTTTTAAAATTTTATAACGACAAAAAGAAAAAGAATGAAAGAAAATAGAAATTAAATAAACTGTGGTTTAGTCACATCCTTAATTCTTAAATATTTATGATATACAATTAGTTAATTTTATAATTTCATTTCCTTAATTATATTTGCTATTTAATTTATTATAATTAAGTGAATTATATTTACAAATTAAAATAATTTAATTTCTAAATTTGTATGAATTAAAGTAGTCCCTAATATATTACGTATTTAGGTAGATTTCTAAATATTTATGATTTTTTAAAAATTAAGAGTAGTTTATATAAATTTTAAAATAAAGTTTCTTACTGAGTAAACATATAATTGCAATTAATGTGTATAATTATAATAGTAATCACAAATCTATAAAAAAAATAAAAATACATATTTTCATACTATAAAAAATACTATAAATGTAATACACACATACACACAAGAGATCATGTGCGATTATATGGCTAAGGTAAAAAATTGGGTGAATTCCCAGCCATTGATCTTGCAAAAATCAACAGCCCAGAACGAAGACAAATTTAAAAAAATGCAATTCACCTACTGTATTTGTGATTACGAATTTTAATTATAATAATTATAATTGATAAAAGAATTTTAAATAATAACAGGATTGATTATATTTTAATAAAGTAAAATTGGAATAAAAGGTAAGTGATACCAATTAATATAATTAAATTAAGATAATATAGGAGAGCAGGGTGATATATATAGGAGAAAATAAATACTTTTTATATATATTTTTAATCGAATGATGATTCAATGGGCAACCAATTTCTGCCAATTTAAGACTCCCTAGCTCATTGTGGTTCAGTCAAACAGGTAGTGAAATTTTATTATTGAGTTTATGGACGACTCACTATTTCAATAATCAATACCAATGAAGTGATGTTAATTTATAGGTGGAGCTCCTTGAGCATATAATATAAAATTATAAATGTGCTGTTTAATTATCAAATTAAAGTTTTAGTTGAGATAAAACATATATTGTAATTCGCACGTCTTATTAATTTTATGGGATGCTCAGTCAAACATGTATAGTAGTCTCAATTTTTTTTTTTTAAAGTTGAATAAGTAAACAAGAGGTTTAATAATAACCTTGAAAATAACGGAAAGTAGATAAATGACTTAATAATAACCTTGAAAATAACGGAAAGTAAATAAATGACGAAATTAGATTACGGTTGTATAGTCAATGGTTCACATAATTGATTGACCAAATTAAATTAAAAATTAATTCAAAGTGGTACAATAATTTGAGTGTTAACTGGACCAGCGGACCACATTTGCTGTAGCCTCAAATTCATTCTTTTGTCCTAACAAGATAACAATTTATAATAATTTGGGAGAAGAAAAGATAACAAATTATTATTAACATAAGTTATTAGTCCACATTAATGGCACTTAATACCTTTTTTTACTCACCCTTTTATTGGGAGCCATTATAGTCCTGAATATTGATTCCATTTTATCGATGCAAAATCACTCCGATTACGAATATGTTGCCTTAGATATAATTGGCAACATACAATTTCCTATTATATTGAGTGATATTTTTACACTAATCACATAATAAAATAATTGTACACATTCAATATTAGAATTTTTTATTATTCTATCTTTAATTTTATTATCTAAATATATAATTTAAAATATTTATCCATGCATCGCACGGGTAATTGACCAATTATTTGTTTGAATTCAAGCAAGGATAACATTAGAAAACATAATTGATCCAACCATTTTCATCATTCTCACTATATAATATTGATATTATAATTTATATAATTATATATCGATCTAAATATTCTTAAAACATTATAACAAAATTCATTCCGTGCAACGCACGGGCGAAAATACTAGTTCTCGTAACACTTACTCCCAGTTTTCTTGGCACTAAAACTATCCATTCACACTCATCACTGTATTAAGATATCAGGGTGTGCTTGGTTGACAAGTTTAGTTCGTTATT
This sequence comes from Ipomoea triloba, assembly GCF_003576645.1. Lineage (NCBI taxonomy): Eukaryota > Viridiplantae > Streptophyta > Magnoliopsida > Solanales > Convolvulaceae > Ipomoea > Ipomoea triloba. The sequence goes on from NC_044918.1 coordinate 28,837,318, forward strand.
AGGAATGGATATCAAAGTCATTATTACTGTTTGGTTGACAGATTTTTAGAACACTACTATAGATTTTGATTACCATTAATTGCAAAACCCATTCCCTATCAAAATAAGAGTTTTATTTCCCTTCTTCCTCCGCTTCCCCAACTATTAATAATCATTCTCATTCCATCGTACTACCAAACATGCAAAATATATACTTTCACCAAAAGTCATTACCATTACCAAGTATTTGATACCCATTTTGATTTCGATTCCGATTTCGATTCTCATGTGCGAAACAAACACACCCTCAATCTTATTACCGGCACAGACTTAGCTCACTGGTTCACTAAAGGTCCGTTTGGAAAGTAGGAAAATGACTTCTGGAAAATGTTTTCTGGAAAATGAGTCTTTTCTGAAAAATAGTTTCATTTCCAGTGTTTGGATGTATTATGGAAAACTGTCTTGTTTGGTTCATTTTCTGAAAAATTGATAGAATTGTATAATTAAACATTGTAATTGTTTTATTTAAAATATAAAAAATTATAATAGTTATTAAAATAATAGTATTTAATAAAAAATAGAATTTATTAAAAAAAATGTAGCAAAGGTTTCCGGCGGTTTCCCCACCTCCTTGGTCCATGGTCATGGGTGATATGGCATGGTTTTGGTCAAAAACATGCGAAACAGCTATTCTGGCGATTCCGTAAAATGACTTACGGAAAAAAATTCCGTAAGTCATTTTTCAGAAAAATGAACTGATTTTCCTTGGTCAACGGAAAACATTTTCCGTTGACCACATTTTCCGGACGTTGCCAAACACAGAAAACTCGGAAAACATTTTCCGGAAGTCATTTTACGGGTTACCAAACACACCCTAAGTAGTATTTGGAAGAAGAAATCAAGGCTCAAAACTCGATAGCAGCAGTGTGGGGCCCTATCTGCTAAGTCACTTTGTTACCGTGTTATCTGCTAAGTCACTTTGTTACCGTGATTTATATCTTTTCACATGCTCTGTTGGGTTAGGGAGTGGGAGGGCCTTGAGTATAAACATATATAAGAACTAAAATTTGTTTAGAATAGATAAAAAGTTTATTCAGTCCATGAATTGAAAAGTTTGGGACTAAAGGGTTAGATTTCAACAATGTATATTTAAGGGGGAAAAATCTAGATACAAAAATCCTTATTTAATTAATTGTGTAAAATTGTTTAATATTCTAAATTGAACATCATCAACTTTAAAAGACTCTTTAAAATTCTGGATCGGATACCATCAAACTTTTAAAATCTTTAAAAATTTGTAAAAGTTCATAAAATTCTTGATTGAATGCATCCCCCTTAGTATACATGATGTTTTTAGAGTTCATGGTCGGGAAGCTTGAGCTAAATCGGGACGTACTAAGAGCGAGGGCACTACTTGGTCAAAAAGTCCCTTCTCTTTTGGAGCGAACTTGATTTTAGAGTATTGAACTTCAAAATACAAGTCGAGATTCTGTCGATAGGGGTAGTGGCGCCCATCCACTAGTTGGTTAGGTCAATCACCATGCATGTTTAAGTTGAGATGACTCACGAGTAATGGGATATAATATAATTGAAGATCAGAGACACCTTACGCATTACCCACTTGTTTAGGTAGGGTCGAATTCATGATTAGAAGGTTGGGAAGAGTGTTATGATGGTCAAATACAATCAGAAATAAACTATGTACGCTCCGTATATCCCATCAACCTTAATTCACAATAATTGCCAAATATTGACAACAATTCCCAAATGTTCACAATAATTCCTAAAATTTATAATAATTAATAATATATACTTCACAAACATCAATATTAATATTAATTCGAATTGTTATTCTGAAGATTCATCTTTAGAAATTCTAAAAATTATTTAATACAATCTTAATATTCTTCACTCATACGTCTAAGATGCATTCATCCAACTTTTCTTCATCACAAGTCAATTTAAAATTCACAAAAAGTTACTATTAATTCTAATATACTTATAACCTTAATTGACTTGTGATGAAGAAAAGTTAGATGAATGCATCTTAGATGAGTGATGAATATTAAGATGGTGTTAAATAATTTTTAGAATTTGTAAAGATGGATCTTCGGAATAACAATCCGAATTAATATGAATATGTTGTAAGCACAGCCTTTAGAGTTAGGGTTAGGGTTAGGGTTTTAGAGTTTTAGAATTCAGGGGTTAGGGTTTAAGGATTTACGATTTAGGGGTTTAAGGTTTTAGGGTTAGGCATTTAGGGGTTTAGGGTTAGAGCAAAAAGGGTTTTAAGGTTTAGGGTTTTACGATTTTAAGGTTAGGGTTTAGGGTTTAGGGGTTTAGAGCAAAAAGGATTTTAGAGGGATCTTAGGGGTAGTAGGGTTTAGTGTTTTAGGGGCTAGGCATTTAGGGTTTAGGGGTTTAGGATTTAAGGTTTTAACAGGGTTTTAAGGGTTACGGGCTCGCCCTAGACCTCGAGCCCACACGATAAATACTATAAGCTAAATTTAGATAATAGTGTCAAAACCATTCGTTAATATAAACAACCACTTTAACATACCGTTGGGCAAATTAGAATCAAAGATGCTTCGAAACAATCCATTAATAGTACACTACTGGTGTAGTATATACGGACAATATTAACTACGCGATACGGTGCTAGGGTCAGATCCGGTTACAATCCGTTTACCTAGTCGGCTTGTTAGTTTAAGTTAGAGAGCTCGAAATACGTGCCAGAGGGTAATAGGTTCCTAACGAAGGTGCAAGAGGAAGGGTCCAGGCCATAACTCGAACGAAGGCCACGATTCGCGTGGATCAAGTGCGATATGGGTGCATTGCTAGAGTGTCAACAATGGTTTCAGTTTATACTCCAACCTTTAGCTTGGTAACCTCTGATCAATTGTCCCGTGAACTGGGCTTAAAATTGTAAATCAACAAGCAAACCAGTAAAAGGAATTAATCTCCATACATAAGAATGATTAGACATCTCTGTATTTACTACATCATATACAAATACATAGAATCATTTTCTAACTTAAATCCTTACAACATTTATTCTAACTTATTACGTTAGCTGATAAAATGGTTGCATATAAAATAACCAATAAATATATTATTATTATTATTATTATTATTATTATTATGTAAACTTTAATATAATTTGTATTTTATAATAATAATAGTCAACATCATAAATTATTTTTAATTATGAATATATAAATTTTAAAATATTTTGATTTTGAAGTTGTTATTATTATTATTATTATTATTATTATTATTATTATTATTATGCTACAAAAAAACGAATTGTGCCAAATTTTCACCCCAGTCGTGTATTGTATTGTGTATTCTTTTTTTGAGTACTATTGACTATATTACAATGTAGTATATGTCCACAGCTATGTCGTTGGACCATCATGAATTTATAGCAATTATACATTTTGAATTAGTATATAATTATAATAACAATATGTCAATTAGTATTGAATTGATTTTTAATCCAATTGTGTGATTTATAAATTAATTTAATTTATTTTATTTTATTTTTTAATATGGATATAAGAATTGGGCGGTAATTATTTTAACCAAAAATAAAAAAAAATTTAGGCGGTATTTTTTTTATTTGGGTTGGCGCCTCTCGCTCACAAGAAAAAGGAGAATAGAACTAGACATATCAATACACCTCCAGTAGACAACACAATTAACACAAACCCACCCTAGATCTGAAAATTTGAAATCAAAATCTGTTGTCTTCTTCGCCTCAACCAGGGCAAGACGCAGCAGCGAGCAGCCCTCCACGATCACCAACTCTCGTATCTCGCCTCTTCTTCCCATTCTTCCGTTCGTTGCCGTCGACCGCGAACCAGAAGCCGTCGCCGCCGACCGCGAACCAGAAGCCATTGCTGCCATCGCCGTCCACCGTGAACCGTCGGAAGTGTTGCCAGTCCCCGGAAGGATTTGCCGTGCCGCCAGAGTAGGTTCCGCCGACTGCTATTCCTGCTCCAATTCTGATTTCAGGTATCCATATAGTTACATGCAATGTCTTTTGTTTTGATTTTTTGGGGCTAGGGTTAGAGCGTGCGAGGGTTAAGCTGCTTTGATTAGTTGGCGTTGAATTTGTTGAATCTAAAATGTTAATCCTTGTACTGTAAGAGTCAGTTGTGTGCTTTTAATTGTTCTAGTTTTAGCTAAATTATCAAACACATATATTAATGGTTCTATCAGTTACTGCTTTGCAAAGTGAATGGAGATTGCTGACCAGTGAATTAATTGATTGAAACTAAGTCAAAAGTAGTGTGCAAAATTTTGTTAATAGTGCTCTAAAAGATGAAAATGTTCAGTGAAGTCATGCAAATCAAGTGTTTAAATGGAAGTGTGAGAACAGAGATAGGTATTATATCTGCTTGCTCTATCATTTGCTCACCTATAGACAACATATTTTATATATCAGGCATTGTGCAGCTTCACTACTAGTTTATTGAGCAGTCATGGGTGATCAACTCGATGCTTCTTGAGCAGTGCTGTTATTTGGCATCATTGAGGTCTAACTTGTGGCAATGAATCCCCAATCTTCTGAAGTACCAAATCAATCACATATATAGTAGATGCAGTGTTTGTTTCCATTATTTCATCCTTGATGTAGTACTGCATTTAAATAATCTAAAATGAACATTGAATTTGTTGAATCTAAAATGCTAATCCTTGTGGTGGCAGTGTAAGTGTCTTTAAAAGCTTCAATTCTACAATTTAGATTATAAATAAGGGCTTTTGAGTGTGAAAGGTTCCTGCTTTAATACAAATCATTTCATTTCATCTTATTTTGAAGAATGTAATGTCATTTACTGACTGCTCTACCTCTGTTGCTCTAGTTGATCTTTGCTAGTATCAAGTTAGGAGTTACTTTGAAGAGTTTGCTGTATCTGGTGTCAAACAATTTGATGGATTATTTCCTTCTCAGTTTTGTTACCAAATTATTTCCTTCTCAGTTTGCTATATCTGGTGTCAAACATACTTGTACTACCTAATTAATTAGTCTTGATTTTATGCCTGTACAGTTTAGCAGACTAGCAGAGGGCACTGGGCAGAGGCGCAATATGAAGTGGAAGTCAAAATTGGGGTATGTTTCTCTGCTAGGAGTCATCTTGTGTTGGTCTCATTTGTTCTAGTATCTTTTTTATTTATTTGTGGAAGGCTTATGTGTGTGTTTTGTTTCATATAAAGGCTGTATGCTAAGTAATGAATTGTTGGTTGTGTAATGTGTATTATTATGATGAAGGAAAACCAGAATGCATGCTATCACAGGGAGGTAAGGCTGTTTTAATAAAATCTATTTTATTGCATGTGTTTTCTGCTATTACAATCAAGAGTTGCTACCTTTATTTTGACTCTACTATTTGAAACTTATTATTTTTTGTGATTGTTTGCAGATTGAGTTCACACTTCCTCCTATGGTCCAATGTTGGTGGCAGTATGCAGATAATAGTTTGCAGAGATGTAATAGTTTGGAGATTAAATAAGAAGTTAAATTCTAGAATGTTTTAAATTTTCAATTGTATATTCATGAAATGTATATATGTTTTTCAACAATTATTTTACTAACTTGCAACAAAAAAAAAAATAAAAAAAAAATATATATATATATATAATATTCATTTCACTACAGAGATCCTCTGTAGTGAAATGATTTTTTTAATTTGTTGCCTCCAGTTTTCCGACCACCGTGGTGGTCGGAAAGTTCGACCCCGAAGGTCGGAAAATCCGGACAAGCCTGGTTGTTCTGTTGGTCGTTTTATTTCCGACGTTTGGAGAAAGTGGTCGAAATTTGCGACCACTTCCTCCCGTGGTCGGAATTTGTGACGAAGGTTTTTCCAGCCACCCAAATTGGTCGGAAAAGTGGTCGGAACAGGCATTTTCGACCTATTTAAGGCCATTTCTGACCACTTTTAGGTGGTCGGAAATCTGATGATTTCCAGCAGTGGTAGTGACTATTTTGTGTCTTTAGGGTGTGTTTGAAAATTCAAAAAATCATTTTTCGGTTTAAGGTGTTTGGAAATAAGGAAAATTAAAAATCAATAGAAAATAATAAGTTGGTTAATGAAAAATAGCTAATATTTTTAAAAAAATGACTTCCCATTTTTTTGGGAAGTCATTTTCTGTTTACCGCAATGGAGCAACTAATCACCCTCGCCGTCACCACCACCCCCCCCTCCCACTCACCACCACTACCCCACCACCCCTACCAACTTCTTCCAAATTTCTTATATCGTATTTATGTGTGTGTATTATGAACATGAATCTGTACATTATGAAGTCAAATTCTATGTATTGGACTAGGGTCTTAATACAGTGCACTGTGGACCTTGGTCCACGATATAAATTGTCATCTCACAAGGGTAAAGAAAAGGCTGTTGCGGAGTTGGGAGGCGGAGATGTAGCGTCTGGTGAGGCGAATGGCGAAAGAAGAGTGATTTGTTACATAAAGGACCCTGTCCCATTTATGTGTGATTGATGTGCTTCCATATGTATTTTATAGTGTGCAAGTTTGGCACAAAGTAAAGTTTTTATGAAATTTGAGAATTTATGATTTTTGAAAAGTATACTATGGTAAATAAAGGATTAAATCCTATTATTTATGAAAATGGAAAAAAATGTGGATATTATGGAATTTTACGTGGAGTTAAATAATTATTTATGTGAGTGAATTGGTATTTGATTCCTATTATTTATGAAAATGATAAGTTGTGAAAGTATAGTATTTTATGAGGAATTAAATGATGATTATTTGATTATTATTTATTATGAAATGTTATATGAAATTAGAATCCATGATAAATTGATTGAATTGAGAATGAGTATATTCTAATTGATTAAAAATGATTATGTGGATGAGTATAACATATTCTATGGGGTTAATATGGAATTATGTGCTCCAAGATGCTATGTGCTATATGCAAATGTTTTACGGGGTGGAGTAAGTCTTACCAGCCGTCGCGCTGACATTGTTTTCCCCTCTTTAGTTAATTTTGCAGGTGACGAATTACATAGCATTGGCATGAGAGTGATCCGCGCTAAATTTTTAAGCTTGTAATTATATCCATTAGAATTCACCGTTGTATTAATTAGAAAGTTGTGATAGTTATTAGTTGGTTTTAGCCTGTGCGTTTGAGTATAAGTGAGATACTCAAGCGTGGCATAACGCCCCTTTTTCCTTCTTGTTGTTTAAAGCTTCCGCTGTTGTATAGTTGAATTGTAAATAAATAAAAAAAATTAGCCGTATTTTCTTGTGGAAAAAGTGGGGTGTTACAGGAGGCATGTACATGCCGTGGGGGGGCCTTGGCCCCCCAACCCCCCAAGGCCTTGCCCCCCTCCACCCCACCCCACCCCAATTTTTTTAAATATTATATATAATATTAAATTTTAAAAAATATTATATAGAATATCAAAATTTTGTTTTCCCTTCAAAATATTTGGCCCTCCTCCCTAGGGATGGCAATTTCAATCCGCCCCGCAGATATCCACCCGAATTCACCCTACATGGGTCGGGTTTTGTTTTGTTTTGTTTGTTTTTTGTTTTTTTGTTTTTTTTTTTTTTGTGATAGTGGGTGGTGGGTCTTAAAAATGTAAACCCGCGGTGGGTCGGGTTGGATTCAGGTTTTATGTACAAAACCCGCCTAGCACCCCACCCGACCCACCATGTGTACATACATATATATAATAGTAAAATAAGTAGTACTAATATATAATTAATTACAAAAGTTTCAATAACTATGGGTAACTTTTTACTATTTTTATATCTAAACAACTAAATTTATTTTTAAAAATTAACAATTTAGTTATTATATTATAATATTTCTATTATTTTATGTTTTAGTATAATTAATGAATTTTGTTGTTTAATTATGTGTAAGTAATTTTGATATTATTTTTTGAAAAAATAATAAGTTGATAAGTGGTGGGTACCCTAGTGGGCACCCGCACCCGGTGGGGGTGGGGATGGATTCTAAAAAAGTCCACCCGATGCGGGTTGGGGGTGGGGGTGGGGGTGGGTGGAGAAAATGAAAGGTGTGTCGGGTGATGGATGTAGTCCTCCCCGATCCACACCCGACCCATTGTCATCCCTACTCTTCCCATTTAAATTAATCTTAGAAGCTCAGCTATAAACTTCTTCATCTTCTTAATTGATCTAGTTCTCTCCTATTTTAAATTATGTCTTCTATATATTGTAGACTTACATTCAAACCCTATTTAACCTACTTAGTAGTTTCTTTCAATTAGAACCATACATATATACGCCTTATAGGCTATAACAAGATAATTTGTCAATATTAAAATCTATGTATATTTTTCAAGTTAATTTTTGTTTTGTTCTTTTTTTTTTTCTAACTACTTGTTTGGTTGATTTTTGTTTCATATTCTATTGTTTATTTTAAATAGTTGTTTTGTTTGGTTCTAAATAATGGATATCAAGGTGCATTTGTTTAGTTAATTATGCAGATTTGTGGTTATGTGGTAAATTTTGTGTTTTCGTAATAATGTAAAAAAAACTTTAGTATTTATATTTGAGAAAGCTAAGCATTATGTTTTCAAGAAATAATCAATAGCCTTTTAAAACATGCATGAATATTTTCATTCTTTCAACCGTGCAAAGCAATGTACATTGAAAATCATATTGCAAATTAAAATAATTTAATATAGATTATATTTAATTATAAATGATTTATTCTAAACTTTAGTATATTTGTAATGTAATGATTATTTTGAAATATGTTAAATGGACATCAATCTATTTGATTTAGTACTTCAACCGTCGTTGACTCCCCCCACTATATAATCCTGGCTCCGCCCTTGTTTATATGACGTACGGAAAAAATATACAAGCCACTTTAGATTAATGATTTGAACGTCCACAGATGAACTGCGATGATTTCGGCTTTGATTTAGCAGATATGCAAGTATAATGATTTTTTTTTTTTTTTTAATTTAGTGATTTAACATTGATGCTTTTTCGGCGAAAAGGCAGTCTTAGGTATATATTTATGTCGAATCTTGCCCTCATAGTGACAGACATTGTACATGCAAGTTACCTGTGCTCGCAAGTTGCAACGAACAACCATCTGCCTCTTCACAACTTCCAAAGGGCATTTACCATCCTCTGCATATTTTGAAGGGTTTGGATAAATTTGTACGTGCTGTGCTGTCTTAATATGCACTGAATGGTAAGGCCATCCTCATTTGAAATTTTTTCACAAATTTTTAGGTTAAAAATATGAACTTGAAAGAGAGAGTGAGGAGGGAGAATGGACAAGTCTCTGCAAATTTGAGAATTTTCAGACAATGTGAGGCCCACCTTTGGGTGAGATCGACGCAACTCTCGCGCCCGCCTGGGCGGGCAAATCTAAACATTATATATATATATATATATATATATATATATATATATTATATATATTATATATATATATATATTTCAGATTTTCTTTTTGTTTTTTCTTTTTTTTTCTTTTCTTTTCGTTTTTTCTTCCTCCATCCCTATTTTTTCTTTTCTAATCACAAATGCAAAATCTCTTCAAAAACCTCACACTATTGCGGATGGCCTAAATGATTACAGCATTTTTGGGTAGTTTTTTGCAGACTAAAAAATTTGGGAGGTGATTTCTGAAATGAGTAGTTTTTTTTTTTTTTTTTTTTTTTTTTTTTTTTTTTTGGGTTTCTGGCTGGCCCCCATTAAATTGGAATAATTTAGGAAAACATACTCCAGGCGTGTGTTGCGTGCACCTGCTGCACGTGCCAACTAGGGTGCTAGGCGTAGTTAATGGAGTGTCTTAATGATCAAACTTTGTACTTCAATAGGTTGAGAAAGTAGTTATGAACAGATACTATATTGTCACAGAGTTAGTAGTACTAAAAAAAAAAAAAACTTCGTGAAAGAACTTTTCACTATGTCATACTTTTAAATTAAAATGTTATATTTAAGAGTTAAAAAGTTATTTATGAAAAAAAAATGTAATACGGAGTACTAAACATGAATAAATTAATTATTATTTGACAAAAACTTGTGTGATGTCAAAGATCCGACCTATTAATCAAAGATCAAACCCGTTTTACGGATTAAGACACGTGAGACACTCTTATACAAGTGTTACTCTTATTATTTACGAAGGAAAAACATAACACTTATGAGAAAAAGTGCAATATTAATAATCTCGATTATTACCTTTAAAGAAACGGTAATAATTATATGATGAAAACTGTTATACTTTCTAGAAAATATATACCGAGTAATAGTTTTAAATCAAAATATATTATTTAAAATTTGAAGAGTTATTTATAAAGAAAATTGTATGGAGTAATACTTATGAAAAATAATGTAGGGAAAATGGTCAACTAAGCCCTCAAACTTTACTTAAGAAGCCAATTGAGCTCCTAAACATTTTAAAGTAGCAATTAAACTCATCAACATTGTATTTTGGTGTAATGAAGTCCAAAAACTGATTAGTGATAGCAGGTCGCTAGGATTTTGGTCAACATTCCGACCAACTCCAACAATAAAGTGACCGATGACTATAGAACGGTTGCCGGTGAATCAACAGAGGAGAAGGCAACCACTAGGGCAACCCGCGGGTTTCCTTCTCCTCTGTTGATTCACTAGCGACCGTAGAACGGTCACTACTCACTTTATTATCGAAAATATCGCCGGAGTTGACTGGAATATAATGTTGACCAGAACCTTAGTGACATGTGATAGCATGTTACTAACCAGTTTTGGACTTCATTATACCAAAATACAATGTTGATGGGTTTAGTTGCTACTTTAAAGAGTTTAGGGACTTAATTAATTTTTAAGATAAAGTTTGAAGATTTATTTAATCATTTTCCTAAAAATGTAATACTTATATGAAAAACTGAATCTGTATTACATATGGATGAAAGATCATTGAGAGAGTCTCATAAGTGTGTTTGCATATATATATCATATATACCAAGAAAACAAAATGGATGCACGTGGTTAATCTCCAGCCTAGCTTAGGCTCACATGAGTAGAATAGAGTGAAATATAGCCAAGCACAACTTGCCGGGAAATGAGCAATAATATATATATATATATATATATATATATATATATATATATATATATATATATATATATTCACCGGCAAGTCATCCTTGGCTGCAACCCACTCTCTACTACACCATGAAAGCCTCTTGCGACGACAAATAGTAGACCAAATATATATATATATGGAGTAGCTTATATTAGCTCTAACCTAAATCTTTGCATGAATAGAGTTGAAGCAAAGCTGTGACTTTGTTGTTCATTACTTATAGTGCAACAAGGGAAGAGCTGATGAGCTAAGTTGGTTCAAGTGGCATGCCAGCCATGAATGGGAGACAGTGAAAAGACACCTTTAATTTGCCTTTACATGCAGGAGATCAGATGATATATATGATGCATGTGACTTTCATCACAACTTGAAGTTAGTTGGTCCAAAATTGTGGGCTGGCATGGACGTATCTACCACTGGATTGTATCAGATTGTACCATTATATTCTGAAACACAAACTTAATTTCTTGTTGTGGAGTGATCCATCGAATTAAATCTGATTATATTTGTTAGTACGAAAATTAATATAAATATATTAATTTAGTACATGTTACGTTGTATTTTTGTTGGCATATGTTGATTCATTAAATATTAGTTCAGTATATATATTTTTTTATTTCTAATGGAAGGGGACACCCGAAAGTAATGTACAAAAGCTATCTATAACCAACGATATTGCGCCATTGGGAATTAGGATACCCAGCGACATCAGCACCTAACATTTAGCTAGGAGACAAAATGTTTTTCTTGACAATTCCATGCAAATCATGGATATAAGAAAAAGAAAGAAGAGAAAAGCGCCTAATGGTGCATGCAGCTATCTACCTCATGGCCAGCAGTGCCATTCTATTGCTCAATATCAGCCATATCGTCGTCATAGGGAACAACTGTGCTAGTGAAAGTTCTAGCAATATCAGGTGGATCCTCCTTGTACCCATATTCAAGTTCTGTTATGTGAGAGGACTCTGGTACATCATTTGAGTGGTAGACCACTGTACTCATGATCTGTTTACCTCGGTTTGAACCCCTAACCACAGTATGTTCGGATTCGGCAGCGGCTCGCCTTGGAGCATCCCCGCGACCGCCTCTGCCCCTAGATATCCCACGACCAGCCGACTTGTATTGTCTTGTATGCTCCAAATGTGGGTTGGAATTCGGAGACACAGTCCTTTGCCACTGGTCTGTCACCCTCTGGGGATGATGGTTGGTACGAATTCTCGGGAGGGATGAACTAGCATTCACGTTTGTCTTGGATTTGTCAGTGGCAGTATGGGGAATGCCAATCACTTCCTCCTGTAACCCGTCCAGTATTGCAAATCGTGAGCTAGTCTCCGGATGACTCGATACCCCATTGTTTGGTGTGAACCTGTATTACGGTGTCCAGCAGATGGTTGAATGCCTCCTCTCCGCTGAACACTTCTTCCCTTTCTTGCAACCAACATCCAAGACCCAAAGTTCTCTTTTTATAATCTTGCTTTGGTTCTTTGACTAGTGGAAAATCTTTCGAGTAGTTTCAGCGGGGGGATGATTTTCCTGCTCACCCATCGACATTGCATCCTCTGTGTTACGACCTTCAGTCATCTCATCCCCACATTGTCCTTGCTTATGACCCATACATGCCGCAATTAAAGCAAACGAGACGAATACCTTCGTATTCGATCGGCCATACCTCTTCATTTAGAGTGAATTTCGACAACAGTGGTTTAGTCATATCCACTTCAACACATAACCTTGCGAATTTTCCTATAGAAGTCAGGCTTGTAGTAGTATCAACTTTGATCGGACAACCTATCTCTCTTCCAATCTTCATCAAGAATTCCTCCTCAAAGTATTCAATCGGTAATGCCGGAAATCTAACCCATAGCAGTAGTTTGTCTGTCTTATTGCGCCTGGGGTTGAAGTTGGGTTCCCATTCTTGAACAACTAAGTAATGATCCAGTATGATCCAAGGACCATCATATTTGGCATACTCATAGTCTCTAAGCGACTCAAATTTAGCCAAGAAATAGTCATAATGGAGGGCGATGAGTTCGAAGTTTGCATCTGTTTTCCACATTCGCTGGAGTCTCTGCAGCAAGTATGAATAGCTCACTCTCCTTCCGAGGACTTTTATGATTAGGGAGCGTCGCCATGGCCTTCGCAATCTTTTTTTTTTCCTCTTTGGTAACCAGAATCACTGGGCAATTCGGATCTTTCTTGGCTTCATCCATTTCATCATCTTCAGACACTATTTCCTTCTCAGCTGAATCGCTCTGCAGTTTCTGGCCCCACGCTTGATTGGGTGTCTCAACCGGAGTCCGCCATTGGGACGAATCCGGTGATTTTAGCCCAGTTGAGAGGGGCGTTTCTTGGATCATTCCTACGGAGGGCAACAACGCAGCAGCTTCCATTGATTTCCTGTCTCTTTTCGTCTTCTTAGTGTTCCTTTCGAGTAGGTCTTGAACCTCCGGCGGTTGAGCGGTCGCCGCCGGTGAGGCCATCTCGGAGACCTAACAGATTGCTTTGCGAAAGGGGAAATTTAAAAAAAATAAAAATAAAAAATGTTTCTTTTAGTTCAGTATATATTAGTTTGATTATATTCAATTTTGTAAGTTATGGGAGCTGAATATGTTAACATTTAATTACAGGCACATATTATGTTAACTAACATCTTATGTGTTTGCAATTAACATATTCTGTATATGTATTGACAATTTATGTGTCTATATATAACTGTTAAACTACTTTAGGTACAAAATATGTTAACTGCAGACACATACGGAGTAATTTTTATAATACGATATGAACAATGGTCCATGGTATAACAATTGTGGACATTCAGACATGAATTTGAAATTAAAACTTGTTTTGATGCAGCTAAGTATTTGTGCAAATTATTCTGTGGACCCTGGTCCATCTTACAAAGTGAATCTGGATCAAAAATACAATAATTTATATATTGAATGTTCACAATTTATATGCTGAATATTCACAATTTAAATTGTTGGAACATTCTGTACGTAAATTATGAACACTCAATATGAAAATGGACACGGGTCCACCTTGTAAGGTGGACCCGGTCCATTGTATAACTATTGAAACATTTGTTAATGGATAAGTATTATCTATGCTGATTTGGAATTGAAATGTTAAATTTCAATTTGAAATCTTTGTTAATTGACATGTTAACTGCTTATGAGCTTATCCATGTACCTATGTAAAGAAGGTAATCCGTATGAGGAATTCACACCTAAAAAAAAAAAAAAATCTTCTAATTTTTCTTATCCTATATTTGCCCTAACTCTATAAGAGATAGTAGCATGTTTGATAAGATAGCTAACTTATCAGCTAATTTTAATTTATTTGATCATTATTAGTTATTTTACTTGGTTAAACATTCAATATAAGTGTGTGATTAATTAGCTTTTTGTAACAGCTTATTGTTTCAAATGTTAAAATTCAAAAAAACTACTCCAAACAACTTTTTCGATAAGCTTTTTGAGATAATCATTTTGCATGTAATTAGCTATCAGCTAACAGTTAATTTACCAAACATCTTTCTACAATAAACTAATGCTATCAACTAATCAAACCACTAACTCAATCAGCTAACATCTATTTACCAAACACCCCATGTATCTACAATGCTTCTTTAGAACATTTAGACAAGTTATTTTATTATTATCACTCTCGTGATTAAGTTTATTAAGGCGACTAAATTCATTTGCTACACCTTATATTGTATTTCAAAAGTACTTATTAGGTATTTTGTCATTTTTGTTAAGGATTGATATGATGAGAACTGAATATTGTATTGATTCAATTGAACAATTACAATGATGAGGAATAGGAGATATATATACAATGGGAGTCTCAGGTAGAGTAGGATAGCTAGTCCTAACGTGACTCAAACTCAGAGAGTCCTAATACTCCCCCTCAAGCGTAGGGTAAACTACTAACCTGAAGCTTGTCTCTAAGAAAAGAAAATCTAGGACTAGGCAAAGCTTTTGTAAAGATATCTGCTAATTGATCTTTTGTGGAAATAAAGTTAACCTGAATATCTCCATTGGCAACCCTATCTCTAACAAAGTGGTAGTCAATCTCCACGTGCTTAGTTCTTGCATGAAAAATTGGATTTGCACACATATAAGTAGCACCAAGATTGTCACACCATAATTTGGGAGTAAGGATGCCATCAATTTTGATCTCACGCAGCAAGGACATGATCCATATGACCTCAGCACAAACATCAGCCAAGGCTTTATACTCAGCTTCCGTGGATGATCTTGCAACTGTCTTCTGTTTCTTGCACACCCAAGAGATAAGATTGGTGCCAAGAAACACTGCATACCCACTAGTAGATTTACGGTCCTCAGGACAACCAGCCCAGTCAGAATCAGAGAAAGCATGAAGCTCTCTAGAATTTGACTGAGTTACACGCAAGCCGAATGAGAGGGTGCCTTTGACATACCTGAGCACTCGTTTTAGCTGCTCCCAGTGAGACAATGTTGGAGCATGCATATGTTGACACAATTGATTGACCGCAAAGGATAAGTCTGGCCGTGTAATTGTGAGATACTGGAGAGCACCAGCCAAACTCCTATATTTCGTTGGATCTTCATATGAATCTGAATTAAGCAATGGAGTTTTCGATGTAGAAATAGGAGTGGCGAGAGGTTTACAATCAGTCATTCCAGCCCGTTTCAAGATGTCTGACATGTACCGCTGCTGAGAAATAATAACACCATTGCTAGTTTTGACTAGCTCAATTCCAAGAAAGAAACCAGGTTCACCAAGATCTCTAATTTTGAAAGCATTAGACAGTTTATAGAGTAAATCAGACACTAATAGCTCATCAGTCCCCATTACCAAAATGTCATCAACATATACTAAAAGATACACACATGCAGAACCACGAGAATAATAGAATAATGACACATCAGTCTTTGAAGCTATAAACCCAACAGAGAGTAAAAAAGTATGCAGCCGATTAAACCAAGCTCGTGGAGCTTGCTTTAAGCCATATAAGGAACGCCTCAACAGACAAACGTGATCAGGCAATTGAGCATCAGCATACCCGGGTGGTTGACGCATATAAACAGTCTCAGCCAAATCACCATTCAAAAATGCATTGTGTACGTCAAGCTGCCTAACCACCCAACCTGAGGAAATAGCCAAACTCAAAAGCAATCTGACTGTAGTGGGTTTCACAACCGGACTAAAGGTGTCAAAAAAGTCCTGACCAGGAACTTGATTAAACCCTTTCGCCACAAGTCTCGCCTTATGCCTCTCTATTGAACCATCAGCTTTACGTTTAGTACGAAAAACCCACTTACACCCAATCACATTCATACCTGGGCGAGGAGGAACTAGAACCCAAGTCTGATTATGCAAAAGTGCATTAAACTCCAGATCCATTGCCTCTCGCCATTCAGAAAATTTAACTACCTGAGTGTAGCAAGTGGGCTCGGTAGGACAGGCCTGAGCAGAGAGAGCCAAAAGTGGAGCCACAGACCGACTCCTCGTAGCCATTGCATGGGAGCGAACAGTCGGACGTGTGGACTTGCCACGGGGTCGTCCGCTTTGACGAGTAGGAACAGCAGTGGTGGTGACAAGAGAATCAGCCTGAGCAGAATCAGCAAGAGAAGATGGCAATACCTGTAAAACCGATTCAGCCCACGACTTCTGCACAGAGGGAGGAGATGGCACAGCAACCCTACTAACAAAGGGAAACACATTCTCGTCAAAGTGTACATGTCTGCAGATATAAATCTTATTAGTCGTTAAGTCCATGCATCTGTACCCCCTAAAAGACTCAGGATAACCTAAGAAGACACAAGGAGATGACCGATACGACATTTTGTGACGATTATAAGGACGCAAGTGAGGATAACAAAGACAACCAAACACACGAAGAAAAGAGTATGAGGGAAAAGATTTATGTAACAATAAATGAGGACTGAAATTCTGTAAAACACTATATGGCATTCTATTAATCAAGTAAACAACAGTTTCAAAAGCAACGTCCCAAAAACGAGATGGAACAGACGCACGAGTCATAAGAGTAAGACCAGTTTCGACAATATGCATGTGCTTCCTCTCAACACGACCATTCTGTTCATGAGTGTAGGCACAGGATTGTCTATGATTAATCCCTAACTGAAGAAGAACAGTATGTAACTTTTTGTATTCAGCTCCTAAGTCCGACTGAATAGCCTTAATTTTGCGATTAAATGACCGTTCAACTAAGGCACGAAACTTGTCAAAAATGGCATACAAGTCAAACTTCAATTTCATAGGATAATACCATGTGTAACGAGAATGGTCATCAACAAAAAGAACAAAATAACGATAACCAGAAGAAGACAAAACAGGAGCTGGTCCCCAAATATCAGTATAAATCAAATCAAGAATATTCGAACTAACAGAGTCTACACGTGGCAAAGGGAAACGAGCAGACTTGCCCAATTGACACGCAGAACACAAAGAAGAAGTACAACGATTATTGACTAGAACCACTAACAGAACAAAAAGGAAGAATACGATCTAAGACTCATTGATGAGGATGTCCCAAACGATCATGCCATACGGAAGAGGAAGCACGGGACGAGATAAACGCACGGGGACTGTTTTTCAGAATGGGCAGCGTGTAGAGACCACCGCAACTATTGCCGCGAAGAATGGGCAGCGTGTAGAGACCACCGCAACTATTGCCGCGAAGAATGGGCAGCGTGTAGAGACCACCGCAACTATTGCCGCGAAGAAGAGGCAGCGTGTAGAGACCACCGCAACTATTGCCGCGAAGAAGAAGCAGCGTGTAGAGACCACCGCAACTATTGCCGCGAAGAAGAATTAGCGTGTAGAGACCACCGCAACTATTGCCGCGAAGAAGAATTGCCTTGGTTGCTATATCCTTCACAACAAAAAAGGATGGATGAAACTCAAAAAAGAATTTATTATCTTTTGCAAAGCGTTGCACAGATAAAAGAGAGGAAGACAAACCAGGAACATGTAAAATATCAGACATCCTAAATACTTTAGACGGGGTAGAAAAAGAAGCATGACCAGTATGACTAATAAGCAAACCTGTACCATCACCAACTCGAAGAGCATCACCACCAGTGTACTCTTCAGATGTAGAGAGCGCAGCAATATTAGGGGTCGCGTGATTTGTCGCCCCAGTGTCTGGAATCCAAAGATGTGAGTCAGACACAAGATTCGGCGCATCCTCAGCATATGTTAAATGAGCTTGGAGTCCACGGCCAATTAAAGAAAAACAGGTTGGTGCAAGATGGCCATAATTGCCACATAATTGGCATTGAGGCTGCCAATTACCACCACGTCGCCCACGTGACCTGCCACCGCCATGCGAGCCACGTCCACGCTACACACCACCGCCCTGCTGCTGCTGCTGGTCGGCGAAAACAGCACCGCCACGTGACTGATTCCCACCGCGGCGATTCGATCCGCCACGCCAAGACCGCGACCGACCTCCACTACCACGCTGGCCAACAAAAGACGCAGCTGCAAGGGCTGGAACACTGCCATAGCTATCACCGGTAGCGAACTCATGCGAGCCAAGGAGATCAGCGAGTTCGGGAAGACGCACCGGCTGACCTCGAACATTCAAAGAGGCTACGACAGAGTGATATTCTAGACGTAAACCTCTGAAAATATACATATTCTGATCCTCCAAAGGAACCGCACGGCCAGCAAGAGCTAGATCTTCCACCATAACTTGCGCACGAGCAATGTAGTCGACGGCGGAGGCATCACCTTGGCGTATTGTTTGCAGCTGTCCAAGAATATGCATAATCCGAGCTTGACTAGAAGAAGCGAGAGCCTGCTCAAGCGCCAACCAGAGATCACGCGACGTAGTGCAACCAATTGCGAGGTACATAACTTCCGACGAAAGTGAAGAGATTAACATGCTAAGGACCGCTTGATCTTGGCGCACCCATGGAGCATGCAGCGGGTTGGGTAGAGCAGCAGCAGCGCAGGAGCCTTCAGAAACGGGAAGAAAACGATTAGGGCAAGAGTTCGTGCCATCAACGAAACCCATGAGGTCGTGCCCACGAAGAAACGGAATAACCTGCGTCCTCCAAAACAAGAAATTCTTGTTCGTTAGCTTAATGCTAACATAGTGATGCGCAGCAGACAGAGAAGCGGCTGCTGAAGAAACCGCAGAAGAAATAGCTGCATTAGAAACGGTCCGTTCGGAAGAATTAACAGAGTCGTCAGCCATTGGAAAATAAACCTAGGCTAGCTGATACCAGATGAGAACTGAATATTGTATTGATTCAATTGAACAATTACAATGATGAGGAATAGGAGATATATATACAATGGGAGTCTCAGGTAGAGTAGGATAGCTAGTCCTAACGTGACTCAAACTCAGAGAGTCCTAATAGATATAAATAAATAAAATAAAAAACTTTTAGAAAACTAATAAACCTAATAGTGTGTCAAAGACCTTGTGGTCTAGTGTCACCTGATTGCACCCCCACATGAGAGGGGGTGAGTTCGAGCCTTGCTAAAGGCATAGCTATGAACAAATACTACAGTAAGACAGTCAATAGTACAACAAAAGAACTCTTTATCCCATCATAATTTTCGTACACAATACTTGCACAATTACTTCGATCCCCTGCTTCCCAATGACTAGAGGTAACAATACTTGTTTGATCAATTATGACTAGAGGGCGTTTGATTCACGGAATCTTGGATTACCCTAAGTAATAGGATTATTTCCTGGAAGGTAGTGTGAGATTTTGGAAATGTAAGATTATCATGTTTGGTTTAGATTATGAAATAATGAAATATAATATTACCTTGTTTGGTAGGGTTATATTTTAGGTTATATGGATCAATTTACTATAATGTCCTTTATATATATATATATATATATATATATATATATATATATATATATATATATATATATATCAATGCTTAAATATTAAAAAAAATAAATATATAAATATACGCACATGTATATTTAATTATATATAACATATATTTATTCCATTATATAATAATAATAATAATAATAACAACAACAACGATTAGTTAACAAGGGCAAAGTTGAAATAACTCAAAGTAATCTAAGATTACCTAAAAAGACGGTGGTAATCACATTACCTTAAAATATTACCGCCACATCAGCTTTGACATAATATAACATTACCAGGTAATCTCATATAGCTTCAACGAAACGGAGTAATATAACATTACCAAACTCAGATTACCTAACTAATCTTAGATTACCTCAACCAAACCACCCTAAATGCCACTGCCATGCATGGATGTAAACTAAACCAAGAAAAGGAAACCTTTTGTTGGGATCTGAATTGAAACCCCATTGCATTACGAAAATTTATCTTTAACTCGACAATGATTTGTGCTGCAATTAAAGAGTTTGTAACATAAGTTTTTTTCCAATCATTATGAGCAAATTTCAGTTGAGTTCATGTGGAAATGTGGAATGTATGTTATGAAATAAAACTATTAAAAACATTGCTATTTTTTTCCAAAAAAAAAAAAAACAAACAAAAAACAAAATATTATGTGCATGGTCAATTTATTTAAAAAAATTACAATCAAATAATTTGTTAACGGTAAACACATAATCTGAATATCATTTTAATTTGGACCAAAGTCCATAATACAAGGTGAACCGTCCATGGTATAATTGGGCGGGTGACAACGAGATTGAACTAATTGGACTCGTTTCACTAAACATTTAACTTGCAGTTAAAATTTGTATTTTTTGAATAGTAAATTGTTTTAACCACTCCTCCAAACACAAATATATATGCAAATCTGCAATGATTAAATCTAGAGAGATTTCACATGAGAAGAAGAGAGCCAAATGTAGCCAGGGACAACCTGCCGAAACGTCTTCACAGCTCAGCAAGCAATTGAAGGCGGAGTTGGGCAAACTCGGCAAGTCATCCCTGGCTGCAACTCACACCCTACCTCTTCATGCAAAAAACTCTCTAAAGAAAAGCTAGGCTATGGTGAACCCACAATACACACTATATGTATACATAACTAGATTATAGTGATAGAAAGTACCTTCACTTTTTGGTTTTTTTCATTGAAGACAAGTGAATGAATTGGTCGTGATCCTATATATAGAGGATGCGGAGAAATATAATAAGCAACATCAAATCGATCAGAAGGATAAAATTAAATTGGTCAACTAAAACAAGATGAAAAGGAATATGTTCCTCAAAATTTTTATTTGTTTCATAGGGGTATATATCAACAACTGTTTGCCCACCATTTTCATGGGCTCCTTTTTATTATAAACGCCGCACTCCCATCTTACTTTTCCCTTTGGGTGTGGTCTCTAGTTTTAGTGGAGATCATAGAGCCATTGAGACCTAAGCATACCGTAATACATACAGTATAATTATTATCAATCTAGTCCAGTAAATATTATTAGTATTTTTATAAGGAGGGTTCATGTTAGAATAATTTTTCAAGTGGAAAGTGAAGTTGTTATTATATATATATATATATAAATAAAGACATGAAGAATAAGAAACAATATGCACATTGTCTGATTGGCTATAAATCTCAAATTTTTATTGGTCCCTTTTCTCTGTTTCCTCCTTTGGACTTGGCGCATTACGGTTCATACTATATACAGAGAGAATACAGCTTCACACCCCAATAATGGTTGCCTTTTTGTAAAGTGCTCCGTAGCATTTCTTCATCTTCTCGTCCTTTCTAATATGCAACGGCCAAATAGTTCACTCTAAATCATTATCATTATAAACTATTTTAGACCTCTTTTTAAAAAAAAAATTATTATTGCTTCAATATAGTGAATTATTTTATTTTGAAATATTCATGATGAATTTTTTTTAGTTTACAAATTTTTCACTTTTTGCTATCAATTTTAAAATATTCCAATTTAATTATTATAAAATATTCAACCAGCCTTCAAATATATATAAAAGTTACAGTCTTTGAGACGGTAATTATGTCTTCCTCCTCAATTCACAAGACCCGTTCAAGATTGGTCCTTACAAGAAAAGTGATTTTTTTTTAGTATTAACTTTCTATACTCTTACATACATATGGTGGCTAGTTGATTTGGTATCGTTTGATTGTGTGCCTTGTAGATGTAGAATAAAATTTTCTCTGAAGTATGTTACCAAATTTCAGTATTTTATTTATTCAACTATCTTTGCTTCTTTTTTTAAAACATTTTTTTTACCTCTGTACCAATATTCGTTATACCAGTGCATGCATGGTACATTATTCGAAAAATCTCAAAACTATTAATATGAAAATTCATACTGAAAATTCATAGACTTTTCCAAAAAAAAAAAATTGTTAAAATCTCAGTATTTTTTGAACTCAAGGAATAAAAGCCAACAAAAACTTCATATATATCAAGTATAAAAATGAAAAGGTCAGTGTAGTAGGCCGGCGTCAAAATCTCGATTAACTTTCTTATGAATTAAATGTTTTTTATATTTCAAAAAAAAATCGTGCATGAATTTTATTACTGCAAGATAGAATGATTCATACCAGAGACTAACTAAAGAGATTATTACCAAAATGGTCTTTCGACTATTGCGAAATTACCAATTTGGTTCTCGATAATTTTTTGTGCCTAATTAAGTTCCTTGACTTTAAAATTTTTAATTAATTTGGTCTTCCGTTTATTTTGCCGTTAAAATTGGGACCTAATTGGTAATTTTGTTATAGTCAAGGGACTAAATTGGTAATTTTGCTATAGTCAAGGACCAAATTGGTAATTAATTTTTCACTGAAATGGTCCCTTGATTCTAGCAAAATTACCAATTTGGTCCCTTGACTATAGCAAAATTATCAATTTGGTCCCGATTTTAACGGCAAAATAAACGGAGGACCAAATTGGTTAAAATTTTCAAAGTCGAGGGACTTAATTGAGCACGAAAAATTGTCGAGGACTAAATTGATAATTTCGCAATAGTCGAGGGACCATTTCGGTAATAAACTCCTAACTAAATAATTACTCATCATCATTACAAGTGTTATTAATTTGATACACCTTGCATTAATTTCTCATAGAGCTTTAATGAAAATAAAAAATTTCAAATTCATATAAATAGTTAAAAATAAATAATAAATGATAGAATATTAAAGTTACTTTTATATGGGTGTCCCGGAAAACACTCTCACATGGATGATGGGAGTGGGTTCGAGCCTCAGTGAAGGCAACTGTTGACTCTTTGTGACTCTTTTTTTTTTTTTTGGAAACCACTCTTTGTGCTTCAGTAGGTTGAGAAAGTAGCTATGAACAGATACTACATTGTAACAGAGTCAGTAGTACTCAAAAAAAAAGTTACGTTTAGATTTGGCAGAGCTTATTTAGAAGCTTATAACTTATTTTAAGCTACTAATAAGCTATACGTTTGATAATATTCTCAAAATAAGCTAGTAGTTTTTTTAAAAAATAATAAGTTAGTAGTTTAAAATAAGAGCTTATTACTAAATGCTATCTTAGGTAGCGTTTCACACATAAGCTATTAGTTTCTTAACTTTTTTTCCATCTTTAATTTATCCTTATTATTTTAAATAAATGACATCCTTTATCCATCTCAATTAAAATGTGACCATTTTTTTTATTATTATTTAAGACTGATTATCTAATAATATATATATATATATATATATATATATATATGATAAAGGAAATTCACAACAATATTGTTACTTCATTATGGGATGCTAGTCATGATTATGCTAATAGTTTATTTCAAAATGTTAAATTTTAATATGTAAACAAACCTATTTAAATTTAAAACTATTTAATTTTTATGAAGATGTCATTTTTGGCCTTTTTACATTTATCAGCTTATCAAAAAGCTAATTTTACCAAACACTTTTAAGCATAATCAGCTAGCTTAACAGCTCTTCAGCTTTCAGTTTCTAGCTTATAGCTTTTTAGCGTTTAGCTAGGTTTGCCAAATATAGTACAAGACACACACACACACATGGGTGGTGGCTCCTGTGCAGTTGTGCGGTTAAGTGAGAGCCATTGATTTTGCCTAAATCAACGTTCGGGATCAACCATGTTTAAAAAAATACGGTGGCAATTTGATCTTTTTAATTTGCATCTAGGTCAAATTTAAGGTGCGTGATTTTGCTTCTTATGGTGTGTGGTTTTCCTTCTTAAGGTGCGTAGTTTTTGTGCTTAAGATGCGTGGTCGTTTTGAGTTTAAGGTGCGTTAGTTGTTGAAACTTAAGTGTGACGGTCTAAACCTTTTGGTGCGTGATTTTCCTTCTTAAGGTGCGTGATTTGTGTGCTTAAGTGCGTCAGTTGTTAAAACTTAAGGTGTGTCGACCTAAGGCTTTAGGTGCGTAGTTTTCCTTCTTAAGGTACGTGACTTGTGTGCTTAAGGTGCGTCAGTTGTGAAACTTAAAATACGCCATTTAAAACTTAAGGTGCATGATTTTTCTTCTTAAGGTGCTTTGTTTGTGTGCTTAAGGTGCGTGTTTTGTGTACTTAAAATGCGTCATTTTGATGCTTAAGGTTATGTGCGTCATTTCTACACTTAAGGTGCGTTCTTTGTGTGTTAGCCGCACTAACGCAAGGGAATCCTTCCTTATATATATGTGTGTGTGTGAGTAAAGTGCTAGTATAAGATTAGAATGATATGAAAATAAAGTTGTAAAGAATGAAATAATTTCATTTTGTTTATATTAGTTGATGACCAAGTTTTGAAAAATAAGTGAATGACAAAAAAAATGTAATGATATTTTCATAATTATCACGGTGCACTTAGTAATGATTCCATTAATATATATACTCGTGATATATAAAAGTGCATAAGTGGGATATACCATAATTTGTTAACAAATGCATTGTGAAGCTTTGTTTAGCACAATGTTTATCATCATGGTTACTTTTTAACTTATTTTATAGCTATCAATTAATTCAAATGAACGAATAGAATTATTTTAAATTATTTACGTGAAGTATTATTCTGATGTTAACTTGGACATATTATACATATAGTGCGCCACATTGCACTATCGTCAGACTCAGCTTTTGCCAAGAGAAGAATACTGCACCTCAATCATTGCAATCATGATAGATCGAAACGTGGTAGGTCTATATATAATATTCTAATTTCTAAGGAATAGAATCAATAGACTTTATCACTTTTATGGTGTCATGCGTCCCTAGAGATATGCTCAGACCTGTAAATTGTCAAAATCTTGATGTATGCCTGGGTCAAAATTAGATATTCTGCTTAATTATTCCCCATTTTGAAGAGAATGATTCGCCTAAAATAACGACAAAATATGGTGATATTTAAAAAAAAAAAAAAAAGAAAATTTTGATAGTGCATTTATAGATTGTTGGAGATTTATAATTTTACGAGAAAAGGATCAAATAGGTCATTCAATTTTACTAGAAAAGTTAATTAAGCCCTTAAACTTTTTAAACTTACAATTAGGTACATAACCATGTCAATTTAGTTTATCAAGGCTTAGTTACCCGTTAGTGACTTGTAATAACAGGTCACTAGAATTCCAACGATTGTCCGACGATATTTCGGTGGTAAAATTTGACGACGACAACAAACACGTGGCTGGAGATGGCGACCAAACCGGTCGCCATCTCCTAGAGACAACGAAAGCGACCAGTTTTGTTACCCTTTCCGTCACAGAGATAGCAACTAATCAGGTGCGTTAGTTGTGAAACTAATTACTTATGATTAAATAGCATAAAGAACACAAAAATACAAGTAATAAACATAAATCTTGCAAAAGAAAAGAGATAAGGGAAAGAAAGTTTCTCTATTCAAATGGATGGTAGAATCTTAAAATCCAAGTTTCAAATCCAAGATTACAAGGTTCAAAAGTGTTAAAGAACATAAATCTAAGCCTAATCTAACTAAAAATATGAAAGGGGGTGAATGAAAGTGTTTAGAGTTCAACAATGGGTCAAAACCAAGTTCAAAATGCTCAAAACGAGCTTAAATATAAACAGAGCAGGTGCCACACGGCCACCTACGCGGCCCATGTAGGTAGCCGTTTCTTTTTGGCCGATTTACAGTGCATTTTTCGCTGTAAGCATGCAGAATTCTATACAACTTCTTTGCCCAAAACCACTTTATTAGCCTTTTTTATCTTCAACAAAGTTGTAGCGCTTCAAGTTGGCTTTCCAATGGAGCAAGAATCACCTCATTTGGACATTCCTAGAATGAGATATGGTCAAAATACCGAACAGTGGCAGATTTGGACGAAATCTGTAAGTTTGGATGATTTTGACCCCTTTGGCTTCCTTTTTAAGATGTAATGTCTTCATAAGAGTTGTAGCGCTTTGAGTCTTCTTTCCAATGGCACAAGAATCACTCAATTTAAATATTTCTAGACCGAGATATCGTCCAAATACCGAACAATGACCAATCTATGTGAGACTTTAAGATTTTTTGGCACTTGTTCCACTTTTTCCTTGGTTTAATTTGTGCATATGATCAAAACCATTGAAAATACCACTCTTAGGCTCCCTTGCAAGTGTTGCATCCATCTCCATAGCTTCTTCTTGGCTCCTATTGACTCCAAATGCATCGAAAATGTTCTTTTTTGACTCTAGTTCCCTCCAAAATGCATGAAAATATTCATCTTTACTTCCAAATCCAAACTCCTTGCAAAATAACATAATTTAGTCTTAATCTCATTAAATTTGGAATGATCAATAAGCAAAATGACTTGGTGAAAGGGGAAAAATATAGACAAATAAGCACATATCAATTTTTGAAACCAAAGAGCTTCCTTTTCATAGAGTATGTCATTAAGATCTCTAATCAGGCGTTTCTCAAAAGCTTGAAGCCCATTAAAGGTAGAATAGTTAGTCCACTGCCGTGAATCCTAGCCTCTAGCCAAGTGCCTTTAACGTTTAAAGATGTTGCCAAAAACCTCCTTGTTCCATTTTTTGCTTTTTTTTTCAATGATAACATCCATGAGATTGATAAAGCTGCCAAACCTTTGGCTAATGAACTCTTCCTAGATCTTCCCATAGTCCTCCTTTAGGAGCCAAATCGCCTCAAATCTGAAAGGACGCTTAGCCTTATTAGGGGAATTGCCAGCTGTGTCAATGAATAAAATCAGATGATGGACAAAGTAAACTTTGGGGAGAACCACCGTTGTTGCCTCCAGGAAAGCAAGCTAGGTTTGGTGCCAAGCCTCTGTCTATGAACCACGCGACTCCCAGCGTGCCTACCCTAAGTGAATTTCGGTCCCGCGGTCCTCAATGCAATTCGAGGAGCCCGCACCCACTATAAGCATCCACAAATCTTTGGATAGCGTTGTGGTTCACCACTTCGCTACCCCATTACTCCTCGGATGACGTGATATCATTAAGGTCTCTCAAAAAGACCCAAGGGTCATTAATGGTGTCCCAAAAGTTTCTACAACTTTCTCAAAACCTACTCTTAGTCATGGGATTCGGTCTCACATATGCAAAAGTGAAAAAACAACTATCATTATAACTATGAATCGTTACCATTATTTTGAGCCTAAATCATTATAGCTATGAATCATTACCATTATTTTGAGCACGTGGCTCATTCATTGCTATAATTTATTTAAGATATTTTGAATATAAATCATTTCTATACTTAGCTTTGAGCATAACTCATGCACAAACTTATGATTTATTAATCATTACCATTATTTTGAGTTTAAATCATTACCTATACTTTTAGCTATTTTTGGGTATTTTGACATATATAAATCATTATTATAAATTACATTACCATATATAACATGTATTATTATTTATCCTTCCAAAAATGATAACAATTTCAAATTTTAAAATAGAAGTCTTTCATGTGCTGAGCTAGAAAAGACTTTTGTTTTTATAATGTATTTAGATGTTTTGTTCTTCTTATTTTCATGCCATAAACAAAAACTATTTTTTTTCATTAATTTTTTTTTTCATGTGAACTTGTGTTTTTTGCTTTAAGATATATTGAATCTTTAATTTATTATCTTTTTGAATAGATCAAGGATTCATAAGCTATCTTTAAGAACTCTGGGATGAAAATCTTGATAGTTTTCTTGATTCTTGATAACTCTTGTATCTTCTCATTGTTGTACATGTGATCTTAGCATCCTTTATTTGTCACTTGTCATACTTGAGATCTCATTTTTAGCATATGATCAAATACTATGACAAATGACTGTGATTTCATATCGTGTCTATTTCTCACATACTTATCATTTCTTTTCTCGTTATTTGTGTCTTTCATTTTCTATTTTAGTGTAATCATTTTTTGCTATCTTGTTTTAGTCGGTTTATTGTTATCACCCAACATTCTTCTTTCTCTCACATAATTACTTGTCTATGGTGTGGTATGACCTGCAAATACTGTTGCAAAAATTTATGTCTAAGCCGTCTAGGCACCCGCCTAGGCGCTAGGCGCTCCTAGACCGAGGCGAATTGCTCCCTAGGCGTCTGCCTAGGTGACCGGCCGACTAGGAGGCCGCCTAGCGCCTAACTCGGCCGACTGGACCGAGTTGGCGGCCGACTGGGCAGAATTTAACCGAGTTAACTCGCCCAACTCGGCAGAGTTAGTCGAGTTAACTCGAGCGAGTCGGCCTTGTTAATTTTATTATTATATTTATATATATTTAAATTTATTTATTTATATAAGTAAGAGAAGTAAGATATATATATATATATATATATATATATATATATATATATATATATATA